>NW_019751295.1:0-224 GCF_002891405.2 Cryptotermes secundus | reverse complement strand
TATTTGGGTCCCTAACTTGCTAGCTTTTGCGTTGCAATCTTGCTAGATTTGCATTGCAAGCTTGCCAGCTTTGCGTTGCTATCTTGACAAATTTGCGTTGTTAGCTTGATGGCTTTCCGTTGCTAGCTTGCTACATATGCTTTGCTAGATTGCTAGCTTCCCGTTGCTGGCTTGCTAGCTCTGCGTTGCTAGCTTGCTAGATTGCCAGATTTGCTTTGCTAGCT
>NW_019751294.1:0-224 GCF_002891405.2 Cryptotermes secundus | reverse complement strand
ATTCAGATTGTGGTCTTGAGGGTTATGATACAGTGCAATCTGGTGGACGGGTACCGATGTTTCCATCTTCAGGACTTCTGCTCAGAAGACGAAGAAAACGCATTCCTCCACAGTCAGCATGACGTCATAACCCGAAATATAATATAAATGAAGTAACAATGATCTGTCACTTATATGAACTTCACAGCGTGAAATGACGGGGAGATGATAATAGCTGCAGAGCT
>NW_019751293.1:0-224 GCF_002891405.2 Cryptotermes secundus | reverse complement strand
GAAGCAACTGGTTGTTATAGTGAAGATTTGGTTACTTTTATGTATAACCTGGGACATAATGTAAGTGTGGTAAACCCAGCCCAAATCAAGGCTTTTGGTAAAAGTGAGCTGCTGAGAAACAAAACAGACAAGTCGGACGCTGCTATGATTGCTAGGTTCTGCATTGCTAACAAACCTACTCTTTGGAAACCTATTCTTCCTGAAGTTAAGTGTTTAAGGGAGCT
>NW_019751292.1:0-224 GCF_002891405.2 Cryptotermes secundus | reverse complement strand
TCGTGTTTATTCCCTGAACGGCGCGTAAGGCTGACAGATTTACAGCCATCTGTGAGTCCACTGTCTAGAGAAAATGTGGGAGCCTCGACGTCTCACAAACCAATGGGCCATTACGGCCTGTTACAGGGATAGTTTTACCTTTACTACCTGAATTGACTATATGTTACAGACTCCGACATGTTTCAGCGTCACAAGGTCATCCATAACCAGGGTGTATATAACAT
>NW_019751291.1:0-223 GCF_002891405.2 Cryptotermes secundus | reverse complement strand
GTACTCATTTCTGTTAGAGGCTGAGTCGACCGCAGGGTCATAGTGGGGTTGGAATGATTAGGCCAATTAAAAAATCCAACGACGTCATCGGGAATCGAACTCTCAACCTTCCGGCTTGTACGAGTATACGTAGTATAGTGCCTCAACCAACTACGTTACTCCATATCCCAATAATAATAATAATGGTAATAATAATAATAATAATAATAATAATAATAATAAT
>NW_019751290.1:0-224 GCF_002891405.2 Cryptotermes secundus | reverse complement strand
TGCGTTGCTAGCTTTTTAGCTTTGCGTTGCTATCTTGCTAGCATTCCGTTGCTAACATGCTAACTTGCTAGATTTGCTTTGCTACCTTGCTTGCTTTGCTTTTCTAGCTTGCTAGTTTATCGTTCCTAGCTCGCTAGCTTTGCTTTGCAAGCTTGCAAGTTTTGCTTTGATAGCTTGCCAGCTCTAAGTTGCTAGCATACCTGCTGTGCATTGCTAGCTGGCTA
>NW_019751289.1:0-224 GCF_002891405.2 Cryptotermes secundus | reverse complement strand
AGGTGTGTGTCCAGATGTTTCAGCCAGATGGATAGCCCTCCTGGTTTGTGTTCAGGACATTGTCATTAAATAAAGTGTAAGTAAAATAAATAGAACTGTGGGCCAAATTCATGTGGTTCAGGATGATATTCCATGATGGGTTGTTGTAAGCATAATAAAGCTTCAGGTTTTATAAATCGCAGAGAATTTCTTTACAATCTGAACAGGGTTTTATGTTCTCAAGC
>NW_019751288.1:0-224 GCF_002891405.2 Cryptotermes secundus | reverse complement strand
TGGTTTCTTGATTACAAACTTCCCTACAAAATTTTGTTTTCATATCTTCGATTCGCGTCTCTCGGTCCATCCACTTCATTCTTATCAATGTTACAGACTTAGCAACATTTCTGGAGAGTAGAAGCTATGATGCTTCTTTATGCAACTTTTTCTAATTTCTTTCTGCTTTCTCTGTCTTGGATCTAAATAAATCCCTCTAGTCACTAAAGTAATAAACATATTCA
>NW_019751287.1:0-224 GCF_002891405.2 Cryptotermes secundus | reverse complement strand
TCTTGATAGCTTGTAGATTTACGTTGCTCACTTTCTAGCTGTGCGTTGCTAGCACGCTAGCTAACATTTTCTAGCTTGCTAACTTTGCGTTCTTAGCTTGTTATCTTTGCGTTCGTAGCTTGCTAGCATGGTAGTTTTGAGTTGCTAACTTGTCAGCTTTTCGTTGCTAGCTTTCTATATTTGCATTGGTAGCTTGCTAGCTTTGATTTTCTAGCTTGCTATCT
>NW_019751286.1:0-224 GCF_002891405.2 Cryptotermes secundus | reverse complement strand
CACACGTCACAACAGCAACAGCAGGATATACTTAGCTTCCTCTGCCTTTGCTTCTAGCCTCAGTTAAAGTTTTTTTCTCGTTATGGTATCTATGGTATCTCCCAATAGATTCACAGCATCAGCAAAGACCAGTAACTGATGTGTCCCGTTTCATTTCAGTCCCATCATACTAACTCTTACCTAAATTTATTTATACTTCACTCTCTTTATTAATAATTCTCGTC
>NW_019751285.1:0-224 GCF_002891405.2 Cryptotermes secundus | reverse complement strand
GCCGATCACAGTGGCCGCCCGGTCTAAGGCATGAACTGTCTTCGCCTGCTCAGACACTGGGGCCGTAGGTTCGAATCCCACTCAAGGCACAGTTGTCTCTGTGCGTTTATTCTGTATTTGTATTGTTCTGTGTGTAGGCAGCGGCGTCGCAACAGGCTGATCCCCCGTCCAAGGAATCGAAACTGAAAAAGCGGTCAAGATGCAACAAAGGACCGTAGAGCCAT
>NW_019751284.1:0-224 GCF_002891405.2 Cryptotermes secundus | reverse complement strand
CTCAAGGGGCCTGATGGCAAGACGAACTCATTGGCGGTAAATCGCCAGTCGTAGAGTAACTCTGACTCTGACTGTTGAGCCAGTAGGAGAGTTTAGATAGTGTGACAGAGTGAAGCGAGAGGTTTCGAAGGTGACACAGGTCGTTGATTCATTAGTTCAAGTGTTTGTCAACTGCTTCTCTATGTGTGTAAGTGTGTGACTGTGTGTCGAGATTATTGGCAGTT
>NW_019751283.1:0-224 GCF_002891405.2 Cryptotermes secundus | reverse complement strand
GGCTCTGGGGTCCACCCAACCTCCTATCCAATGGATACCGGGGGTTCTTCCCCAGGGGGTAAAGCGGCAGGGGCATTAAGCTGACCACTCACCTCCAGCGAGTGCCGAGGTCAAGAAAATACTCATCTATACATCCATTTTCCCATACGTCTTGATGGCGTAGTCTATAATTAGTTAAACACAGGGACAACTTTACCTTTTAAATATTTGGTGAGTTTCTTAAG
>NW_019751282.1:0-224 GCF_002891405.2 Cryptotermes secundus | reverse complement strand
TTGGGCATTAACCATTGCCTTGTTCTTTATTTAAAAGCAACGTTTTGGAGACTGGACTCTGTCTCCGTCCTCAGGTGAAAGCCTACTCAGTTGTGCCCAGTCGACAGAGCTAGTCCCTATCTTCGAACACAAGACCAAACACAACATAGGATATATAAACCAAATACAACGTAGACCATCTGCGGGAGTTAAGACATTTAAAACACTCCACATACATGAGCCAA
>NW_019751281.1:0-224 GCF_002891405.2 Cryptotermes secundus | reverse complement strand
GAGCAACAGATATCACAACAAAATCATAGCTCACAAAAATCCACTTCTAAAGAAGCTATCGACAAGAGAAGACAACAGACGACTCATACGAAACTGGCCAATTGACCTGATTTGAATTACTGAGGATCCGCCGCTGGACTCCTCCTCATCATGTCATCACAGCACCCATAACATTAGCTTATAGAATGTATATTCTGATTGCTGATTGCTGATTAAACAAAAAA
>NW_019751280.1:0-224 GCF_002891405.2 Cryptotermes secundus | reverse complement strand
ATGTCCTCTTGGTCGTGACACCAGCTAACCTAAATGAGGTTTGTCATGGACGTCCTCAGTCCCTCCAGGCAAATTTAGGTGTAGTGCTTCGGTTTATACGGCTAAAATTTAATCCAATTTCTTTATACTTCATCATTAATTTATCAGCCTGTCATTGGACGACATACACCATTATTGAGAGGATGTCTTTTAGTTGCTCTTATTTTTCATTTGTTTTCGGTCAT
>NW_019751279.1:0-224 GCF_002891405.2 Cryptotermes secundus | reverse complement strand
ATGTCCTCTTGGTCGTGACACCAGCTAACCTAAATGAGGTTTGTCGTGGACGTCCTCAGTCCCTCCAGGCAAATTTAGGTGTAGTTTTTCGATTTATACGGCTAAAATTTAATCCAATTTCTGTATGCTTCATCATTAATTTATCAGCCTGTCATTCGACGACATACACCATTATTGATAGGATGTCTTTTAGTTGCTCTTATTTTTCATTTGTTTTCGGTCAT
>NW_019751278.1:0-224 GCF_002891405.2 Cryptotermes secundus | reverse complement strand
GGCTGATCTCACATCATTGTATTGTCACAAACTAGTGCTGTGTCACAGTTCCATGTGATCAAATGCTCACTTCCAACTACTGTCCACCCCTACTTGTTTTTTCCCAGTTTGCCATTCACTTCTGACACAGTAATTTAAAGCATATTTCTCCTTCAACTCAGCAACTTTCTCTCTCTGCCTATTATGTGACAGTAGTTCTTCAAAGGTGAATTTAGATCATTGAA
>NW_019751277.1:0-224 GCF_002891405.2 Cryptotermes secundus | reverse complement strand
TCATAAATTTATGTATTAAGAGAGGCTGTGGTATGAAAAGCCAGGCATAGTAGTAATGCTTTAGATTCATGTTTGGAAGGTGCTTGGTTCAAATCTCGAATGGGACCGTCTATTTTTACCGAGTTTCTTGTGATTTTCCTCAGTCCCTTCATGAAAATTATAGTATAGTACATCGTTTTGGCCGAGCGGCCTCCGTAGTCTAGAGGTAACGTTCCCACCTCATG
>NW_019751276.1:0-224 GCF_002891405.2 Cryptotermes secundus | reverse complement strand
TTGTGTGCTGATTCACTGTTGCAGAGATGTGTTTACTGCACAGTTGCATAGCAACATGCATGGCACAGACACAAAGAGAACGTCACTTGCAAACACCTTTTCTACTGTTGTACGATGTCAGAGCATACGTAGCGCATTCCTCTGCTGTATGTGAACAGATCATTACCTAGCAACAGCCATTTCTCTGCCTCCGCAATTCTTGCTTTGAGCAAATATGCCACAAT
>NW_019751275.1:0-224 GCF_002891405.2 Cryptotermes secundus | reverse complement strand
CAAAATCCTCATAAAACTTCCTTCTCGTGACCATCCCACTTACAAAATGGCTGCCGACGCTTCAAAATTTCCCCGCAAGTGGCGCGGTTTCCAACCTCCGTACCCCCACTCCACACTGCACAGAGCACTGACAGCGACTCTAGTGGGTAAACCTGCTGTACATTCCTTTACTGTCCTCGGATATCTGAATTCTGCCACTTTTTCAAAGCAACCGTTGGCTATCT
>NW_019751274.1:0-224 GCF_002891405.2 Cryptotermes secundus | reverse complement strand
TAGGGAATGTAAATGACTGATTTGGTGATGTATGTTAAAAGTCAATTCAAGGGAGGGAAGTGGGGAGGAGGTAGAGATAAGCTGTATGTGGAAGTGGTGGAAAGGGGGAGGGGGCTATGACTATATTATGTTTTGTATATATATCAATGATTACATCATAAATGGGGTTAAACATTTCAGTAAAATTATCATTCAGTCGCAAATTTAGTTTGCTGATTTCATAA
>NW_019751273.1:0-224 GCF_002891405.2 Cryptotermes secundus | reverse complement strand
TACCTACACAGGATCTGTGGGAAATGTTTATTACTTAAATATTTTTTGACATATTCTAAGGCATGATAATGAAATCCCTCACCAGTCATAGTGGTTATGTTCCTGAATAGCACTGTGATTGTCAAGGTGAAGAACTTATGGAACAATAAGTGTTAAAGAGATCTGTGGGTGGTCTTAACACCCATCCTACTTTGAATTGTTTGTTCCTTCATTAAACACAAAAT
>NW_019751272.1:0-224 GCF_002891405.2 Cryptotermes secundus | reverse complement strand
AGCACATGCCTTCAAACTATCCCTTCAAAATCCATCTTAATATTATCCTTCCCTTCACTATGATTACTTCACAGTAAAATATACACATATATAAAATAGTACTGGACTAGAAAACCGAAATTAACAGCTGTGGGGATTTGTTGCGCTCACCACGCGACACCCTCTATACGCTAAAATTGGCACTAACTTCACCGAGAAGCGGTGGTCGCTCGGTCGATATAGTT
>NW_019751271.1:0-224 GCF_002891405.2 Cryptotermes secundus | reverse complement strand
AGAAGAAATCTTTCACATATTGTCCGTAATTCCTTATATTAACGTAAAATAGTCAAAGAATTGTCGGAAAATTTTCGTAACATAGGTTGATTTCGTTAAAAATTGTGTTAAAACACTATAATTACTTTGAATGAATGTACATTAATTAAAATTCATTAAATAATATAGGAGTTATCAGAAATTCAAAGGAATTCCTTATATTAGACTGAAATCTTTTATAAAAT
>NW_019751270.1:0-224 GCF_002891405.2 Cryptotermes secundus | reverse complement strand
CATCGCTTTACCAGTGCGTCGAAACCCACAACATAGAAGTCTTTTCACTATTGTCTCAGCCATTTCCGCACCTGGTCGGGCATCATCTGCAAATTTCGAATGTCCTTCAGCGAATTCTTGACCCAGTTGTGAAGTGCTTTACGCAAGAAAACAGTCCCTGCCGTAAATAGGAAACGTTTGTTGTATGATTATCCGTTGCATTAAGTTCTTTTGCCCACAAAAAA
>NW_019751269.1:0-224 GCF_002891405.2 Cryptotermes secundus | reverse complement strand
TCCAAATATTACGTCACAAAGCACATCTGAACCGCCCCCAACCTATGTTCCTTACATAGAGTGACTGATTAGTAACAATAACAATATTCACTAAGTTTACTGAGAAGAGGCCTTCCGAGAAGCTGTCAGTCGTTACTCTAGTCAATAAATTCCCCGCCTTTTATGGAAAACGGCTATTCATTTCCGTGCTCACAAAAGCCCGCCACCCATCCCTGTCCTGAAAT
>NW_019751268.1:0-224 GCF_002891405.2 Cryptotermes secundus | reverse complement strand
TCCTGATACTGCATGAGTACTCAACATGTACAAATAGATATAACAAGTTGACATATGATTTGGTACGAAATCTTCCTGCTGATGTTTAAAAACTTTTCCCTCCATACACATATAATATTCATTCTTTAACTTGGAAGTTCGTAAGTACCAAAAGAATGGCCGACCATAGCTCTAGCGGTCAGTCACTGGCTTTCTACCGCAGCGACCCCGGTTCAATCCCGGAT
>NW_019751267.1:0-224 GCF_002891405.2 Cryptotermes secundus | reverse complement strand
CAGAAATCAATACCGGGAATATTCCTGGGAGTAAAGGGCTGCCGGCGCTTAAGGCTGACAACTTTATCACCATCTGTCAGCCGACTGTGTAGAAAATGTGAGCGCTTCGATGTCTCACTAGCAGTTACAGGGATAATTGACTTTTTTCACTTTTTAATAGTATGAATGTATAAAGGATGGGCCTTCTTGGCCCTTGCACCGCGACCACACTGATCTATACTTCC
>NW_019751266.1:0-224 GCF_002891405.2 Cryptotermes secundus | reverse complement strand
CAGAAATCAATACCGGGAATATTCCTGGGAGTAAAGGGCTGCCGGTGCTTAAGGCTGACAACTTTATCACCATCTGTCAGCCGACTGTCTAGAAAATGTGAGAGCTTCGATGTCTCACAAGCAGTTACAGGGTTAATTGACTTTTTTCACTTTTTAATAGTATGAATGTATAAAGGATTGGCCTTCTTGGCCCTTGCACCGCGACCACACTGATCTATACTTCC
>NW_019751265.1:0-224 GCF_002891405.2 Cryptotermes secundus | reverse complement strand
CGATGATGGTGGCGGTGGTATTTTTCTCATGTTGTAGTCATTTCTGGGGTGAGTTGTAGGGAGAGGGGGGTATATTTGGTATCTATTAGATCCTTTATTTAGCTTTTGGTAATGTTCACATCCCTTATAGTTAGCAGGATGATGATCTCCGCAGAGGGCACATCTTGCTGGTGTATTGTGTGTTTTTTTACAGTCAGTAGTATTGTGAGGGCCGCTGCATTTGA
>NW_019751264.1:0-224 GCF_002891405.2 Cryptotermes secundus | reverse complement strand
TCAACCCACGCCCTCACACTATTCTTAAGATTCACTTTAATATTGCCCTCCCACCTAGCCTAAGTTTCAAAATTACTTTATCCGAGTCCTGAAATTCAGAATAAGTACCCCTTGGACTTCATGTACATAGTAATAATGTGAAGTTTCCTCTTAGCGTATGTAAAAAAAAATTAAGGACTGTGTAATAAGAACAAAAGAAAGTCCGGGAATTAGAAAAATGTGAT
>NW_019751263.1:0-224 GCF_002891405.2 Cryptotermes secundus | reverse complement strand
CCCCGCCAGCCGTGACGCGCTGAGCGGAGCCAAAGTTAGCCGAGTCCCACCATATTGGTCGCTATGCAACGCGAGTCAACAGCGGTGACCTAACACAGGACGCCGCAGTTGCTAAGTAGCGGTAAACAACTCCCGACAGCATTGCTAGCAACACGGCGCCAGGCAACAGTGGTGCTTACTACGTGGCTGTTTTCTGTGTTGTCCAGAACAGGGCTAAATAAGGA
>NW_019751262.1:0-224 GCF_002891405.2 Cryptotermes secundus | reverse complement strand
TCACATAACATAACATTCAATTACAATTAAAATCACACTCTCAGTGTAATTAAAATATATTAGGTACAATCAAATTTACGTCTACCTTCCAAGGTAATCTTACTGTATATATCACCACTGTCATATTCTTAAACTTAAAACCTATTATATCAAAATAACCCACAAAATATAAAATTCAGTTTAGATAATGATTAAATAATTTGGAGTGCAATCTCTTTTAAGAC
>NW_019751261.1:0-224 GCF_002891405.2 Cryptotermes secundus | reverse complement strand
ATTTATTTCGTTCGCTCACGCTTTACACACATTACAATCATCACACTTGCAGTGTTGCAATCACTGCTCACAATATTCTGGCGATGCTGGACTGGCTTCTCTGGCGGCTAGATCCGAGACTTTCTTCTTTGGAGGCTCGATGAAGACTGCTTCTCGTCGAAGCTGGGCTATTTATACCTTCGCCGCTACTATGCAAATGAACCCTCTGTTAAAACCATGGAGAC
>NW_019751260.1:0-224 GCF_002891405.2 Cryptotermes secundus | reverse complement strand
GTGGTTTAGTGGTCAAAGTTCCTGACTACAGATACAAAGGTTCCGGGTTCGATTCCCGATGCTACCAGATTTCCTGAGAAGTAGTGGGTCTGAAACGGAGTCCACTCAGCATCGTGAGGATAATTAAGAAGCTATTTCAAGGAAATAGCGGCTCCGAGAAAACCGAGATTAACGGCCTTGGGACCCGTTGCACTGACCACGTGACACCCTCTATCCGCAAAAGT
>NW_019751259.1:0-224 GCF_002891405.2 Cryptotermes secundus | reverse complement strand
GTTCACCCACCTACACCTTGGTCTTCCAAGTAGTCTTTTTCCTTCCGTATTTCCCACCAATATCCTATATGTATTTCTCCTCCCCCCACATTCTCGCTACATGCCCTGCCCACCTCATTCTCCTTGTCTTAATCATTCTAATTATACTTGGATAATCGTACAAATTATGAAGCTCCTCATTAAGCATTTTTCTCCAACCTCCTATCGCTTCATCTCTCTTCAGT
>NW_019751258.1:0-224 GCF_002891405.2 Cryptotermes secundus | reverse complement strand
AGACGTTTCACCCATGAGGCGTGTCCCCTCCATTTTCATATTTTGTGGTTGGGAAGAACGCCTGAAATGTTATGACACTGGTTCAACTAATGCATCGTTTATAAAATATAGACCACATGTAATATTGACAAGATAGCATGACGCCGTGTAGTCTGGTGGATATTTCTGCCATGAAGATACGGGCTCCTATCAAACTACAGAGCGAATCATTCCAGAAAGTACGT
>NW_019751257.1:0-224 GCF_002891405.2 Cryptotermes secundus | reverse complement strand
ATCTCACAACTCCATGGGCCTCCACTGCCTGTTACAGGGATAGATTTACCCGAAGGGTAATCTTTGCCGTGTTCATAAACAGCCTGCCCCTGGCCCGTGTCCCGAACACACGAGTACAGTCCACACCCTTGCACTACTTCCTGAACCCCTTAACCCAGCCCACCCCGCCTCCTATCCAATGTGTGCCAGGAGCTTTTCCCCATGGGATAAGGCGGCCAGAGCGT
>NW_019751256.1:0-224 GCF_002891405.2 Cryptotermes secundus | reverse complement strand
AAAAAAAAATCCACCTCATCGGGAATCGAACCCGCGACCTTCAGGCTTCTAGCATAGTGCCTCAACAAACTACGCTTTCCACGTGATACCGAGGAATTGAAAAAATATGAAATAATATTCTGTCATGTTCCGAGTCGTAACCCCACCAAACCGTGCCCTTAAGAGCTCCTCAAATCATGATGCGGTACGTTCCTCAAAGGAAACACATTATATCTCAATCACAG
>NW_019751255.1:0-224 GCF_002891405.2 Cryptotermes secundus | reverse complement strand
GTAGCTAGATGCTAGATTTACGTTTCTAGCTTGCTAGATTTCCGTCTCTAGCTTCCTAGATTTGATTTGCTAGCTTGCCAACTTTGCGTTTCTAGCTTGCCAGGTTTGCGTTCCTAGCTTGCCAGATTTACGTGGCTAGCTTGCTAGCTTTTCGTTGCTAACATGGTACTAGCATTGTATGGCTAACTTGCTAGCTTGGCGTTGATTGCTTGCTAGCTTTTAGT
>NW_019751254.1:0-224 GCF_002891405.2 Cryptotermes secundus | reverse complement strand
GCCTCGCCTCGCCTCGCTTCTCCTCACGTCAAGTAAGTCAAGACAGGTCAAGTCACTACAAGTCACGCCAAGTCATGTCAAGTCAAGTCACTCCAAATCACGTCAATTCATCTCAACTCACGCCAATCACGACAAGTCACGTCACGGCACCTCACACACCTTACCACACCTCACCTAAATTAACACTAGAGAATGGTACCCTTCAGTTACTGATTGATGCGCAC
>NW_019751253.1:0-224 GCF_002891405.2 Cryptotermes secundus | reverse complement strand
CACCTCAGCGTTAGCCACCATAATCCTTGGCTGCAAACTGGGAATGACATGGTATAGTTTTAAATCTTACCTCCATCTTTAGGGTAGAAAATAGGGACCACAAGGTCCTCTGCAATGTTTGTAGCTATCTACCAGACTACTTGGCATCATGTCTGAAGACCATAGCTCTTTATCTAACTCCTTGGGAACCTCACATCTCTCATTCTGAAATATGATCAGAAAGT
>NW_019751252.1:0-224 GCF_002891405.2 Cryptotermes secundus | reverse complement strand
GCCCCTTCACATCTACCTGATCTGACTAAGCCAGTCGGAGGGGTACATCATGACCTTTCATAAGTACTATATTTTGAACTTTCTTCATTATAAGATGTTTGCCCCCCAAAATTAGTTGCCATAACTTTTGAAGTAACCCACGTATGAAGCTAGAGTCATGCTTGATGTGGCGACAGAAATACAGGCATCCTGTGTATATCATCGAAAAGGAAAACCCTGTAAGT
>NW_019751251.1:0-224 GCF_002891405.2 Cryptotermes secundus | reverse complement strand
GAGCTCGATTCTCGGCACTGCAAAATTTTCCTCATCTCTATAGAGCCCAGACCGGCTCTGAGGTCCACCCAGTCTCCTATCAAATGTGTATCGGAAGCGAGTCCTTCGGGAGTAAAGCGGCCGAAGCGTGAAACTGACCGTTCACCTTCATTTAATGCTAAGGTCAAGAATGATGGAGCTTTACTTTGTCTTCGCCATGCGCCTTTGTGGCATAGTGCTTAAGT
>NW_019751250.1:0-224 GCF_002891405.2 Cryptotermes secundus | reverse complement strand
ACAACTATTGCTTGAGATGATACCTTGGCCTCGGGGATACAGGTGCTTCAGATATGGGAGTGGAACACACTTTGGGGTTCATGAAGTAAGGGGGCTCCAGAACATACACTTTGTATTGCTATTTTACATTAAAATTGCTTACAGTTATGGTCACTCTTTATGTAAGTCCTTCAAGCTAGCCACTCCATCACTATTAACCTTTTCACACCAATTCACTCCCAGCT
>NW_019751249.1:0-224 GCF_002891405.2 Cryptotermes secundus | reverse complement strand
GCTTCTAACTGCAGCATCTCACAAGGACTGAACCGCAGCACTCATCAACTTTTCTCCACTACACTGCATTATCTCTAAGTTATTGTTCTGTTTATAACACCTGAGCACGAACTGCACAAAAAGCATAATTTCTCTTTTCTTTATTCATTGTTGCTGCACAGCCATCGGCGCGGATCGCGCAGAAAATACCATTCCTCTGTTGCTGTTTACGGGTCTTGCCTAGT
>NW_019751248.1:0-224 GCF_002891405.2 Cryptotermes secundus | reverse complement strand
TGTTATTGGTGGTATTATGACTTTGAGATATTGGGGGGTTTGTGGTTCTTTTGCTTTAATGGTTGCACATGGTTTATGTTCTTCTGGGTTGTTTTGTTTGGCGAATATTTCCTATGAACGGACAGGTAGTCGTAGTTTGTTGATTAGTCGTTGTTTGTTGAGTTTTATACCTAGAATAGAATTTTGATGGTTTATGCTGAGTGCTTGTAATATAGCTGCCCCCC
>NW_019751247.1:0-224 GCF_002891405.2 Cryptotermes secundus | reverse complement strand
CACACTGCACTCTGCACACTGCACCCTGCACGCTGCACACTGCACTCTGCACACTGCACCCTGCACTCTGCACTAGTCTCTCACTCGCTCTAAGCTGCAACAGATACTTCACACGGGCCACATATAAAATACCTTTCATTCTTTACCCCTATCGTTGTAATGCACTTAACTGAAAATTGTTTACAGGTCGTTGCCTAGAAACGGCGATTCTTCTATTTTTGCCT
>NW_019751246.1:0-224 GCF_002891405.2 Cryptotermes secundus | reverse complement strand
GTCGCAACACAGCTACTTACTGGCAGCAAAACGACACAGAATAAAACGCACACAGATTACATGCCTCGAGTGGGATTCAAACCCACGACCCGAGCGTTGGGGACAGCGAAAACAATACATGCCTTAGACAGCGCAGCCACTGTGACCGGGAATATCCGCGGATAGTAGGAGCAAATAGCGCTGTTACATCGTATAAGGAATTATCAGTGTTCAGTCTGATTTGA
>NW_019751245.1:0-224 GCF_002891405.2 Cryptotermes secundus | reverse complement strand
AAACTCAGCAATTTTGGACTTTCCCTTAGTTATGTTAAATGGTTTCATAGCTGTTTTACCAATAGACACATTTCTGTTCTTATCGTTTGAATCCTTTCTTCCTGTTATCCTGTGAAGTCTGGTTTTCAACAAGAACCCACATTATGACCCCTGCTCTTGTATATTTTTCGTATCGATATATGTGGATCCATGTACAGTTCCGCCGGTCACGGTAGCCGAGCGGT
>NW_019751244.1:0-224 GCF_002891405.2 Cryptotermes secundus | reverse complement strand
CGGAAGCCGGGATCGTGGGTTCGAGTTCCACACAAGGCATGGATGTTTGGTGTGTATGTGTGCTTATTCTGTGTTTGTGTTGTCCTGTGTTTAGGTAAAGGCCTGATCACTCATCCAAAGAGTCCTACCGTCTGTAAAATTATCATGAAACTGAAAAAGACAGAGGCCAGAGCCAAAGGGGGCTATGGAACCAGTTAAAATATTTAAGTAACAACTTACTTACT
>NW_019751243.1:0-224 GCF_002891405.2 Cryptotermes secundus | reverse complement strand
GAGATAGGATGATATGGACTGGATTGATCTGGCTCAAGATAGGGACAAGTGGAGGGTTCTTGTGAACACAGTAATGAATCTTCGAGTTCAATAAAATTCTGGGAAGTTCTTGAATAGCTGCAAAATTGACGGCTTCTCAAGAAGGACTCGGCTCCATGAAGTTAGTAAAAGTAAAAAGGTAAGGTAAAGCTATCCCTGTAACAGGGCGTGGAGGCCCATAGGGT
>NW_019751242.1:0-224 GCF_002891405.2 Cryptotermes secundus | reverse complement strand
TTCTGCAAGCTCTTGAGGGTAACTAGCCATATATTTATGAGAGTGAAACATATTTTGAGCATAAGTTAGCAGACAAATTAAACATATTTTGCATACCCACTGAATTTCATTGCATGTGGTTTTCAAGACAATTAAACAAAAGAGAATGAACATGCCAGCAGAGTTACATGATGGGAATAATGCCCAGTTTTCTTACAAAGGTAATAACTTTGTTATGCTCAGGT
>NW_019751241.1:0-224 GCF_002891405.2 Cryptotermes secundus | reverse complement strand
AGCCTGCATGGCACATGGGTTTATCCCTACAGCCTGGAGGCAAGTCAAAGTAACATTTATACCAAAGCTTAGGAAACTTGATTATACCGAGGCTAAGGCTTATTATACTATCAGCCTGTCGTCTTTCCTTATGATAGCGATAGAGAAAGTGGTAGATACATATTAGGGACGGTGCACTGAAGATTCATTCTCTGCAACGAAACCAACATGCTTAGCAAATAGGT
>NW_019751240.1:0-224 GCF_002891405.2 Cryptotermes secundus | reverse complement strand
ATTGCTACCTTGCTAGCTTGGCGTTGCTAGCTTGCTAGCTTTGCTATCTTGCTAGCATTGTGTTATTTGTTTCTTTGGTTGCTTGCTTTGTGTTTATTGCTTGCTATCTTTCTTTGCAAGCTTGGTAGCTTTTTCGTTGCTAGCTGCCTAGCATTGCGTTGCTTGCATGCTTGCTTGCTTTGCGGTTCTTGCTTGCTTGCTTTCGTTGCTAGCAGGCTAGCATT
>NW_019751239.1:0-224 GCF_002891405.2 Cryptotermes secundus | reverse complement strand
GTTAATATTTGGCATTACAACTTCCAGATTGATTGTCTGGAACTGGAATTTGTTGTTTACCCCATCCTGTTGAAGCAACCCAAATGTTGACTCGCGTTGGTTAGCTACCAGGTTGCGGGGAATCGGCTAACTTCGGCTCCGCTCGCCTCACTTCGGCTTCGCTCAGCGCGTCAGCTCCGGGGTGGGGGTCCAGCTAGCGCGACACGTCACAATATGTAAAGGGT
>NW_019751238.1:0-224 GCF_002891405.2 Cryptotermes secundus | reverse complement strand
TACCCCATCGTATACTTGTGAAATGCATCTGTTTGCAGACTGAGGCTGGTTCACCTAGAAGCAGTGGAGATCATGTTGAAACTGCGTGAAGTCAAGTGGAGGATCTCCATCACTGTCTGTGAGAACACTTCGGGCTAGCAACACAGGGAGTATTGCTACTGAGAGCTGTAATGAGGTAACCAGCTGACTTTGATGTCTTTTTGTCAGTTGGGGGGGGGGGGGGT
>NW_019751237.1:0-224 GCF_002891405.2 Cryptotermes secundus | reverse complement strand
CCTGAAGCCACAAATTCTAAATCATTATTCTCAGTACTGTGCACTTTTTGTGTCACTGGTCTTCCATCATACAGAAGGGCTTGCTGTATTTTGTTTTTGCTCTCAAAAATGGTGAACGTCTAATCCATCCATATGGTCTTCCTATTTTTCACATTGTGGGGAGACAACTTAAAAGATACTACTCCAAATTTCATATTCAAGTTTAAGCATTTTCATCTCACTGT
>NW_019751236.1:0-224 GCF_002891405.2 Cryptotermes secundus | reverse complement strand
GGTGAATATTTTAATGATTGTTGAATTATTGGCGGACTTAATACACAGACGTTTAACACAACGAACGATGAGACAGCCAGACCATGTAGTACCCACGGAGGATATGAGACATATAAATACTGGCCGAAAAACCTCAGGGGAAGAGACTAGTTGGGTGATCTAGACGGTTAAAGGAAGGATGGAACGAGGGTGATAAAATGGTTCCTACAGAACTGTAATGTCAC
>NW_019751235.1:0-224 GCF_002891405.2 Cryptotermes secundus | reverse complement strand
ACCACCTTTGGAGTGAAATGGAAAATGTCTTCAATTCAAATGGCCAAACTTGACCCAAAAGAATTTGCATTGACTCAATGAGTGGAGAAGGAAGAAAAAACTCCTATAAACAGCTGTTCTGTGAAATTATTGATATCGTGTGTCACAATGTCTCTGTTATATTTTTGGAGAATGCTATGCTCTTCTTGAGTCTTCTTGATGCCAGATATTTTCCCATGTATAGA
>NW_019751234.1:0-224 GCF_002891405.2 Cryptotermes secundus | reverse complement strand
TTTGTGTTGCTAGCTTGGAAGCTTTGCGTTGCTAACTTGCTAGCTATGCATTGCTAACTTGCTACTTTTGCGTTGCTAGCTTGCTAGCTTGTCTTTGCTTTCTTGGTAGCTATGTGTAGTTAGCTTGCTAGCTTTGCGTTCCTAGCAAACTAGATTTGCTTTTCTAGCTAGCAAGATTTGCTTTGCTATCTTGCTTGATTTGCGTTGCTAGCTTGATAGCTATG
>NW_019751233.1:0-224 GCF_002891405.2 Cryptotermes secundus | reverse complement strand
CACGTGACGTACACTTTCTTACGGATATAATTCCATTACAATTATGACATTTGCCTATTATGTCAGAAAATTTCTGTTAATTTAAATAGGACTGGGCTCAGGATAAGGAGCAGGCATGTTGGACAACGGCCGATCACAGTGGTCGCGAGATCTAAGACATGAGCCGTCTTACCCCGCTCGAACACTGGGGTCGTGGGTTCGAATCCCACTCAAGGTATGGATGT
>NW_019751232.1:0-224 GCF_002891405.2 Cryptotermes secundus | reverse complement strand
TTTTTTTTCCTCATGTCCGTCATCGTCTCCCGTTTACCTTCGTACCGTTCGCAATCCCAGAAGATATATTCCTTCGTTTGCATCCCGCCACAGGTGACATCTGTCGGTGAATGTGCATTACTGACTTCTTTAATTCTGATTATACATTACAAACATGTCTTCGGGATCTGTTCGTTTAGCTTCATCCAAACTTACAATCTCTTTGGACGACATGTGTGGGAAAA
>NW_019751231.1:0-224 GCF_002891405.2 Cryptotermes secundus | reverse complement strand
GACTAAATTCACTAAATTCAAGTTCGGGTTCTCATTTCGAATTTCAGTAAAACTTGTGGAAGGGCGGGGGCACGCGGTAGCGTAGTTGTTTAAAAATTAAGGATATCCAATCAAACAAGAAAGTCATAATTACACTACAAGCCGGAAGGTCGCGGGTTCGAGTCCTGATGGAGTGGATTTTTTTTTTCAATTTACCTAATCCTTCCATCCGCACTGTGGCCCTG
>NW_019751230.1:0-224 GCF_002891405.2 Cryptotermes secundus | reverse complement strand
GTGGATGTATAGATCCATATTTTCTTGATCTCGACACTAGTTGGACGCGAGTGGTCAGCTTCACGCACCGGCCACTTTATCCCCAGGGAGAGAGCCACCGGTACCCATAGGATAGGAGATTGGATGAACCCCAGAGACGGTCTGGACGACGTTGAGAAGAGAAAATTCTTGGCCCTCCCGGAACTCGAACTCCGAACCCTCGGTCGTCCAGCCCGTAGCCAGTC
>NW_019751229.1:0-224 GCF_002891405.2 Cryptotermes secundus | reverse complement strand
GTGCCCCCATAAATTGGAAAGAACATGGAAGAAAGTAGTTACACCCATACTTAAGGTCATATCCTCTCATTTGCCCGCAGAGACTAAGGAAAACCAATAAACACTCAGACTAACTGATTTCCCAACCAAGAATCAAACCAATATCCCCTAAATACAAGCTGCAAATGTTTCTGCTTGAGTAAACTGGCTCAGTATTTTAATTGGATCAATCTGTGTGTGTGTGT
>NW_019751228.1:0-224 GCF_002891405.2 Cryptotermes secundus | reverse complement strand
TGCTAGCTTTCCTTTGCTAACTTGCTAGCTTGCTAGATATGCGTTTCTAGCCTGCTAGCTTTGCGTTCCTAGCTTGCCAGCTTTGCGTTTCTATCTTGCCAGCTTTGCGATGCTTGCTTGCCAGCTTTGGTTTGCCAGCTTGCCAGCTTTGTGTTGCAAGCTTGCCAGCTTTGCCTTATTAGCTTGCTAGATTTGCGTTGTTAGCTTGCCAGCTTTGCGTTGCT
>NW_019751227.1:0-224 GCF_002891405.2 Cryptotermes secundus | reverse complement strand
ACACACACACACAGCAAGGTGACCTCATAAGCCTACTTCTTTTAGAATGAAGAAAGTAGGCTAAATGGGCTTTAAAAACTCGAAAGACATTAAACGTAGCAAGAAGAGACAAAATATTAAATAGTTTATATGTACACATAGTTTAAAAAGAGAATAGTTAAAAGAAAAATACTCCGTGACCTGTAGTCCGCAAGCGAACTATAAGGACCGAGCGACCGCCGCTT
>NW_019751226.1:0-224 GCF_002891405.2 Cryptotermes secundus | reverse complement strand
CTTTGCTAGCTTGCTAACTTTGCGTTGCTAGGTTGCTCGTTTTGCTTTGCTAGCTTGGTAGCATTGCGTTGTTAGCTTGCATTGTTTTGCGATCTACCTTGCAAGTTTTGCGTTGATAAACTGCTATCTTTGCTTTGCTAACTTGCTAACTTTACGTTGACAGCTTACTAGCTTTGCGATGCTGCCTTGCTAGCATTGCTTTGCTATCTTGATAGCTTGATATT
>NW_019751225.1:0-224 GCF_002891405.2 Cryptotermes secundus | reverse complement strand
TGTTGGAATTGGAGGCTGACCCCCATAGTTGCATTACGTAGGTCCATATGGGCTTGAGTACTGCTTTATATAGGAGTTTGCTTCCTATTGATAGTGTTGACCTTCCGAGTAGCCAGTGCATCTGTTTCGCTTTTTGGTTGAGCTGTTTTCTTATGGTCCTTATGTGCTTTACCCACGTCAGTCTTCTACCGAGATGCATGCCCGGGTACTTCACTTCGTTTTTC
>NW_019751224.1:0-224 GCF_002891405.2 Cryptotermes secundus | reverse complement strand
AGCAAGCTAGCAAAGCAAAGCTAGCGAGCTAGCAAGCAACGCAAATGTAGCAAGCTAGAAACGGAAACCAAGCAAAGTAGCGAAGCAAAGCTAGCAAGCTAGCCACACAAATCTGGCAAGCTAGCAAAGCAAAGTTGGCAAGCTAGCAAAGGAAAACTGGCAAGCAAGCAACTCATATATACCATGGTAGCAACGGAAAGCTAGCAAGCTAACAACGCAAAGTT
>NW_019751223.1:0-224 GCF_002891405.2 Cryptotermes secundus | reverse complement strand
CTTTTCAAGAGTTTTATGATTTGTATAGCTCACATAATATTATTAGGATATTGAAATAAAAGAAATTGTGATCGGCAGGACATATAGTTTAGATGGAGAGACAAGAGATACATAACAAATTTTGTTAAGAGAGCTGAAGACTGAGAAGGACATGGCAGTATAATTTCAAAATTCATCTTGAGGGAAGGCTGTATATGAAATGGATTGAACTGGCTTAGAATCCT
>NW_019751222.1:0-224 GCF_002891405.2 Cryptotermes secundus | reverse complement strand
AGAAAGTAACCTTTTATGAATCATATGTATTTAAATTGGAATATGAGAGTTGCAGTACAGTGGTTGAGCGTGTGAGACTTACAGCTCCTGAGGATGGCCCGTTAGGGTCGAAACATATAGTTCTGTAAATGTTAATAAACAATTGTTGCATTGACGGTAGAATTTATATATACACAACAGGATGCAAAATTTAAATACAGGGTGTTTCAAAAAGAGCTTTACAA
>NW_019751221.1:0-224 GCF_002891405.2 Cryptotermes secundus | reverse complement strand
GCAAACATGTTGCCACGGAGAGATTGATTTTTGGAAAACAACTGATTACGGAATACGGTTTCCTTGGATACTGAAACTGAAATTTGTAAACACTTAGGAACTAGAACGTTACTTCAGAATGAATACACCGTTTCCGAGATAACGCATTCAAGGAGAGTGGAATGAAACCTTCGGAGGCGATGATCTCTCTTCGGTTCTCTGGAAGTTTTAAAAACTAGTGAATT
>NW_019751220.1:0-223 GCF_002891405.2 Cryptotermes secundus | reverse complement strand
GCATGTATCTGTCTAGGTTTATTCTGTGTTTGTGTTCCGTGTAGGTAACGTCCTTGTAACGGGCTGATCACCCGTCCAAGGAGTCCTATCTACTGTCTATAAAATTAAGAAAGTGAAGTGAAGTGACGCTTCACGGATACCCAGTACTAGAGAAAGCAACAGGAATTGAATGATGATGATGGTAATAATAATAATAATAATAATAATAATAATAATAATAATA
>NW_019751219.1:0-223 GCF_002891405.2 Cryptotermes secundus | reverse complement strand
GTTGCTAGCTTGCTCGCTTTGCGTTGCTAACTTTGTAGCTTTTTGCTGGTATCTTGCTCTCTTTGCGTTGCTAGCTTGCTAGATAAGCGCTGCTAGCTTGCCAACTTTGCGTTGCTAGCTTGCCAGCTTTGAGTTACTAGCTTGATAGCTTTGCGTTGCTAGCTTGCTAGCTTGCTAAATATACGTTGCTAGCTTGCTAGCTTTGCGTTGCTAGCTTCCCAGC
>NW_019751218.1:0-224 GCF_002891405.2 Cryptotermes secundus | reverse complement strand
TAGTGTTTTGAAATGGAATGAATCATTTGTAGTAACCTTGTATAAAGGACAGAAAACAGGAAGCTCTAATGCGAGACACGAACAAAATCACACATTCATATGCTGTACACCTTGCGGCTGTGGCATCGGGCAAACTGTTGCTTACAGTGTTTATCTATCTTCATGAAAGAAGCGGTCTCCGCATTCGCGAAGTGGAAACATTATCTCAGATATCTGTAAATGTT
>NW_019751217.1:0-224 GCF_002891405.2 Cryptotermes secundus | reverse complement strand
ATCACAAAATTACAGACAAGTTTTGAAACTCTACTTTGGTAACCCCTTTTTTATGCAAACATACGAAAGTACATACCACTTATTGAAATACAAATGTTAATCTTAATGAGAACAAAGTTTTGTTCGCAAACACACCATAGTTTTCTCACTCTGAGGGTTTTCAGTAATCATTCTTCCTTCCTAGTTAGAACGAGGCACATCAAAGCCTTGAGGGGAGACATGTT
>NW_019751216.1:0-224 GCF_002891405.2 Cryptotermes secundus | reverse complement strand
TGCTTGCCATGGCAACAGTGGACAGAAACCTCAGTGTGGTTTGATGATGGTGTCATATCAGCGTTTCACAGCTGTGCTGTTGTTGATCAATGGCAGTCTCTTTCTGAGTGGCGTCTATTATTGTCCAAGTGTGTTTTGGGGTGCCGTGGCAAGAATGTCGGAGCTTCTTGTTAAACTTGGCAAGAGTGGAAGAGAAATAAGAGGTACTAGTGCAAGTTTATAGG
>NW_019751215.1:0-224 GCF_002891405.2 Cryptotermes secundus | reverse complement strand
TTCTATGCTGATAGTAGTCTGATTTTAATAACAATAGCTGTGAAACAGTGCATGGACATAGGTGCTCGGTCTCATGTGTTTGGAGTTTTTTTAATATTTTTAATGTTTGTCTTGACTCTCGCAGATGGTTTATGCTGTGCTTCGTTTATATAGCCTATCTTGTATTGATGCTACTGTCCGGAGATAGGGACTAGCTCTGTCAATTGGGCCCAACTGAGTAGGTT
>NW_019751214.1:0-224 GCF_002891405.2 Cryptotermes secundus | reverse complement strand
AGCATTTTATGGAACCCGAAGGTTCAATACCGTGTTCACAAGAGCTCATCACGTGTCCCTATGCTGAGCCAGAGTAATCCAATCCACACTATCCCATCCTATATCTCTGAGATACATTTTAAATTGTCAACCCACCTACGCCTTCGTCTGCTCAGTGGTCTTTTCCCTTCTGGCTGTGCTTTGTTTCAACGTGTTTATGTGTGTTATTTGTCTGTTGTCTTATT
>NW_019751213.1:0-224 GCF_002891405.2 Cryptotermes secundus | reverse complement strand
TCTTACGTCATCTGATATGTATGTCGCACTACGCATATGGTACACTAGTTGAAATCTCTGTCAGTTCTACGTGTATTTACGTACGAAATACATATTCGGAAAATAAAAATGCAAGGGATTTTTTTTTTTAGAAATGGGAGTGCTGCCATGTGAGATAGGAACCGCATGACAGGGCAGAGTTCACTGGTCACAGTCACGGCAACGGTGTGCTCGCCGTGTGTGTT
>NW_019751212.1:0-224 GCF_002891405.2 Cryptotermes secundus | reverse complement strand
GCTCAAGTGAAGGGAACAACATATACAAAAGAACAAATGATAATACAAAGAAAGGGCTTATGAACAGAAGCAACACGTGAACACCAAGCTGCAACAGTAGAACCATATCATTTGGACAAGTGGACAATGGCCTTAAGAGAGTTACAAGGATTATATAAATTTTAAGATATTCTAAGAAGTTTTAACACTTTGCGGACCGGTGATTTAAATATTTAAATCACCCT
>NW_019751211.1:0-224 GCF_002891405.2 Cryptotermes secundus | reverse complement strand
TTATTTCTTTGTCAGTATTTTTAGTGTGTATTCTGTTGCTGTTTTGTTCATCAATGCTGGTTCTATAATTGCCCTCACAGTGAAGTTCGGCATGTAAATATCTGAAGAACTGAATTATTAGTGTTACTACTACTGCGATCACCACCACAACTGCTGCCGCTGGTGAATCCTCATCCTCCTCATCCTCATCTTCCTCCACTGCAACCTGCTATGGGCACCATGCC
>NW_019751210.1:0-224 GCF_002891405.2 Cryptotermes secundus | reverse complement strand
CTCACAAGCCTATGGGCCTCCACGGTCTGTTACAGGGATAGATTTACTTACTTTTCTTTACTTGTATCTTTTAATATTTCTTTAGTTACTTAAGCCCACTTTTATTTCTCGTTCTTTGTTTATCCGTTTTAGCTTTTTCTTACAAAATTCTATTCTTCCTTCTTTCATCACTTATCCAATTTTATTTGTGGATCGCTTAATAGAGAGAAATGTAAATGTAGGAT
>NW_019751209.1:0-224 GCF_002891405.2 Cryptotermes secundus | reverse complement strand
CTGAGCCAGCTCAATCCAGTCCATACCATCCCATCCTATCTAAGATATATTTTAATATTTATTTTTCACTCACATCTTGGTCTTCCTAGTGGTCTCTTTCTTTCTGGATTTTACACCAATATCCTATATACATTTCTCTTCTCCCTCATTAGTGCTACATGCCCTGCCCATATCATCCTCCTTGACTTCATTATACTTGAAGAAGAGTACAAGTTATGAAGCTC
>NW_019751208.1:0-224 GCF_002891405.2 Cryptotermes secundus | reverse complement strand
AGCGTGTCTCAGGCATTGGGCAATGTCCAACACAGTGTACTGTTATATAATATATTGTCACAGACGTTTTGAAAATGTGATAATATTAAAATAAGTCTGAAAGAAATATGAGGATGTGAACTGGATTCATCTGATAGGATCCAGTGCCGCGCTTTTGTGAATACGATACTGAACTTTCAGATTCCAGAAATGCTGGTAATTTTATGACTAGTTGAAATAACTTT
>NW_019751207.1:0-224 GCF_002891405.2 Cryptotermes secundus | reverse complement strand
AGTTAATCTATGTTTTGGAACACTATTACTTCCACCTTCGAGGTCAAAGATTAGGTGAAACATGCAAGCAGCAGACTGAGCAAGCAGGTTGGTATAGTTTTAATGTTCCAGACTTGTATTCAGGAGATGGCCAGTTCAGACTTTGGCTGGGTCATGAGCTATACTGATTGAGGATATCTGTAATTTTCCTTAGTCCACACAAGGAAATACCAGGATAGGACTTT
>NW_019751206.1:0-224 GCF_002891405.2 Cryptotermes secundus | reverse complement strand
CGTTGCTATCTTGCTAGCTATCCGTTGCTAGTTTGCTATCTGTGAGTTGATAGCTTGCTAGCTTTGCGTTGCTTATTTGCTTGCTTGTTTGCTTTTCTTGCTTGCTTCCTAATTTTGCGTTGCTAGATGAATGGTTTTGCGTTGCAAGTTTGCTAGCTTTTCTTTGCTAGCTTGCTAGCTTGCAAAATATGCCTTGCTATCTTGCTAGTTTTGCGTTGCTAGCT
>NW_019751205.1:0-224 GCF_002891405.2 Cryptotermes secundus | reverse complement strand
TTGGCTCTTTCCTCGGAGGTAAGGCGGCCGTGGCTTGAAAGTGACTACTGACCTCAATAAAGGGCAAGGTCAAGATTGGTGGAACTGTAACTTCACTCCCCCATATACCTTCATGGTTTCATGGCGTGGTGCTTAATTCATTAAGCACGGAGACAACTTTACCTTTTTTATGTAAGTAGAAGTTATAAGCACATTTCAGAAGCCAGCGAATTCGGAAGACATTT
>NW_019751204.1:0-224 GCF_002891405.2 Cryptotermes secundus | reverse complement strand
AGCGTAGCGCTCTGTGTGGCCATACATTAAGAACACGTGAATTGAGTATTTACCTGATGATGGCTTTCTAAAAAGCCGAAACGTGTAACAAAATACTGTTAAACATCAACCGTTTTATTGTGGTGTTGTGACGGATTTTAATAAGAAAATTATATATTTAACACAACAGGATGCATGAGTTAAAAAAATAAAACACTTTAATTTGCATATATTAACGAATATTT
>NW_019751203.1:0-224 GCF_002891405.2 Cryptotermes secundus | reverse complement strand
CTTAATGTTCAGGTCACAGGTTAAAAAGCTGCGACCGCTTTGTACAAATTAACTTTCATGTTTAAATCTGAACATTCCCGTTAATGCAAGAAATTGTGTTAGGTTAACTGACTTCAGGATCACGTAAAGTTTCAGTCTTATTAAAAGTGATACAAAAATAGCAATTAACTCTGCTTTCAGGATTCCTGCCAAATGTCCTTGCCATTCATTCAGTTCTTATATTT
>NW_019751202.1:0-223 GCF_002891405.2 Cryptotermes secundus | reverse complement strand
GCTAGCTTGATAGCTTTGCGTTGCTATCTTGCTAGCATTGCGTTTGCTAGCTTGGTAGATTTGCGTTGCTTGCTTGCTAATTTTGCGTTGCAATCTTCGTAGCTTTGCGTCGCTAACTTGATAGATTTGCGTTCTAGCTTGCTAGGTTTACATGGCTAGCTTGCTATTTTTGCTTTGGTAGCCTGCTAGCTTTGCGTTGCTAGCTTTCTAGCTTTGCGTTGCT
>NW_019751201.1:0-224 GCF_002891405.2 Cryptotermes secundus | reverse complement strand
CGCTCGGTCGGTATAGTTCACTTGCGGATTACAGGCCACGGAGTTATTGTCATGGACCATTGATAGCTTAGAGAATTGTTAATTCATACCAGGCGTACCATTACATACTACTGCTTATATATATTTTTCCTATTTTAATGGATGTGTAATTTTACTTCTCCATCATGAAAGAAGACAGACTGGTTGACTCCACGAAATAATGTTATTTGTTACGTTGTGCAGAA
>NW_019751200.1:0-224 GCF_002891405.2 Cryptotermes secundus | reverse complement strand
TCGGGAGTCTCAGGGAAATTTTACTTTCTGTATTTGACGGAAGTCCAACTAAATCAGTACGCAAGCATCCAGAAAGTGTTGCGATAGACCTTCTGGACACAGGCAATATTGGTTTTCATCTCTCTCAAACAAATGCGGAGATGGTTCCGAATTTCCAAGTTGTTATTGCGTGTCCCTCCTCCAGTTTACGGTATTAATTAATCAAAATTAAACTCCTTTACAGT
>NW_019751199.1:0-223 GCF_002891405.2 Cryptotermes secundus | reverse complement strand
TTCCTGCTTGTAGCATAGTGCCTCAACCAACTACGCTACCGCATGTCACCCTCAGTTAGTAATGATATTCTTAAATCAGTCATTTTGAAACGGAACAGGAAGTGATATATGAGGTTCCCACAGCGGTATCGAGGTTTCAGTATTGAGGAATATGAAACCATGTACGAGTAATTTATTTGGTAGGTACGACCGTCTGACAGGAACTTTTCTACCAAACTACACG
>NW_019751198.1:0-224 GCF_002891405.2 Cryptotermes secundus | reverse complement strand
CATAGAGGCAGTAGTTACCGTGTTGCCCTTTCTCCTATTCAAGATACCACCCCCTGGCCGTGACGTTATGAAGCATCACTGCTGCCATGGTGCCCGGAGGCAGACCTTTGGAAATAAAAAAATGCCTGTCGCCAGTGCCGAGGGTTCGGTCGGTAAGAAGGTATTCTATCATACCACCCGCCCTGTCGGTAAGAAAGTATGCTATTATACCACCAGCACTTTTT
>NW_019751197.1:0-224 GCF_002891405.2 Cryptotermes secundus | reverse complement strand
CTGGTTGTTCCCAAAAGTTAAGTTGGCGATGAAAGGAGACCATCAGAACACCATCCAGGACATTCAAAGGGAATCCACCGCAGTTTTAAATGTGATTCCACAAAAGAAGTATAGTGACTGTTTTCAAAACTTTTCAATCGATTCCAGCTATGTAGTGATTCAGAAGGAGACTATTTTGGATAAAAAGAGTGAAATTTTGGAAATAATTCACGTCTTGTATTTTT
>NW_019751196.1:0-224 GCF_002891405.2 Cryptotermes secundus | reverse complement strand
ACGTATATGCTTCATTCTTACGTGTCTGTGTTGTCCTGCGTAGGTAAAGACCTTCGCGAAAGCCGATCCCCAGTCCAAGGAGCCCTACCAAACATCTATAAACACAATTTCGAAACCCGGAAAAGGGGAGGCCATGGGCCGCATTGCCCTGCCGTGCTATAAAAGATATTAAATTGACTAATTCGAGAATATCAACTAATTTGAAAGAAAAATAACTAATTTTT
>NW_019751195.1:0-224 GCF_002891405.2 Cryptotermes secundus | reverse complement strand
GCTCTTAACTGAGTGGTAGCAAGCATTCGCAAATTTAAAACTGCTGTCAATATCTTTGTGAATGTAATTTTGATTTGTTACTGTTGTTCTGAAGCATCTGAACTGTGCCACATTTTTTAAGGATTTATTTGCTATCTTTTGTGATTTTGCCCTACATGAACATGTACTGCGTTTACTTCTGCTAGGTGGTTCAAATATGACCAGGACTGATTTTTTTTGTAAAC
>NW_019751194.1:0-224 GCF_002891405.2 Cryptotermes secundus | reverse complement strand
CAGTTTCTCGTGAAGGACAGTTTGGCTGTAGCAGGTAACTTTATATATCAGAAGCAGAGAATAAGAAAAATAAACAGTGAATCAATAAAGTAATTTCACCTCCTTCTAAAATGAGAATCATGGGAACATGTTTACAAGGAAAATGACACCCATAATAAGTACAACTTGTTTCTGTCTTATTTTCTAAATATTTTTGAAGCCAGTTTCCCAATTGAATACAAAAA
>NW_019751193.1:0-223 GCF_002891405.2 Cryptotermes secundus | reverse complement strand
GGGGCATGTTTTCTCCGAGTACTTCAGTTTCCCCTGCCAATCTTCGTTCCGTCAAATTCTCCATCATTATTATCACCCCTAGCAAGTTCAATAGGCCAATAAGTGCCCACAATACCAAGTGGACCCAGCTGGACTCCACCCCCCACTATGTCAATTAAAAAATTACCTCAAGAAAGATTTTACAGGCAGAATTTTTGGTACAGCTGTGAATACTCAGACCTGA
>NW_019751192.1:0-224 GCF_002891405.2 Cryptotermes secundus | reverse complement strand
CAGTGAAAATTAATAAAATATATTAAAAGTAAAAATAAGAAAGGAAGAAATTTACATAACATGTGATAAATTTGAATGCGTGGTTAGTTTCTTATGTTTATATTCTCTATAATCATGAGAACAATTAACGGTAAGCTATTTAATACAAATGCATATAATTAGGAGTCGTTATACAATTATTTTTATTGCTAGTTGGGTGGGACTGAGTCCCTTGTACTGCGGCC
>NW_019751191.1:0-224 GCF_002891405.2 Cryptotermes secundus | reverse complement strand
ATATGTTAGGATCTCATTTACTCATATTACTGGATCTCAAAATGTTCTCTGTGTAACCCAATTTGTTGTTCACAAAATCATGCTGTAGTTCTGTGTTGGTCTGAGTGCAGTTTTTATTTCTTGGTCATATTAATTGACCCATGTGTCACAGTTTACCACTGCTTTTCCAAATGGTCGGGTTTTTCCGGCAATCTTGCTGAAAGCTTTCTCTCTTCCTTGTTTTT
>NW_019751190.1:0-224 GCF_002891405.2 Cryptotermes secundus | reverse complement strand
ATATGTTAGGATCTCATTTACTCATATTACTGGATCTCAAAATGTCCTCTGTGTAACCCAATTTGTTGTTCACAAATTCATGCTGTAGTTCTGTGTTGGTCTGAATGCAGTTTTTATTTCTTGGTCATATTAGTTGACCCATGTGTCACAGTTTACCACTGCTTTTCCAAATGGTCGGATTTTTCCGGCAATCTTGCTGAAAGCTTTCTCTCTTCCTTGTTTTT
>NW_019751189.1:0-224 GCF_002891405.2 Cryptotermes secundus | reverse complement strand
TTTATGACCTAATTATGTTTACGATAAATACAGAGCCGTCCATCTACTAAGAAGAGCAATGTCCGGAAATGAATTGATCAGAATCCTCTGGAATGTAATATTAGTGGAATTTATAGAAAAACTAATGTTAAGAAACCAAATTTACATAACAAGGAAACCACATGAATTTGACAGAGGAACCAAATGTACGATGGGGTACCCAAAAGAAACCGAACTAATTTTTT
>NW_019751188.1:0-224 GCF_002891405.2 Cryptotermes secundus | reverse complement strand
TTTTTTTTGTTTTTGTTTTAATGTGCAGACTGAATTCATCTGGCTCATGACAGGAACGAATGGCGAGTTATTGTAAACACGTCAGAATTCAGTAGGGTATCACAGATCATATTGTCCGTTAAAAGGGGAAGACAGCAACATTGGTCTTTTGAAGCATAGAGTCACTGAGATCCTGGATTCGAATTGCACACATTACATTGCGTTTTGCCCTTGCTTTTTTTTTT
>NW_019751187.1:0-224 GCF_002891405.2 Cryptotermes secundus | reverse complement strand
GAGTGACAGTTTTCAACATTATATTTGCATTTTTCTTGTAGCATTTTTTTTTTATGCTCCATCATGAGAGAATGGAACAGTGATGACAAGATTAGTAGATCTGTCATTTCTGACACAGTAGTACTGTAAGTGAAAGTCAGCCAGTGAAGACTTATTGTGCGACTTCAAGACTTTACGTTTGCTACAGTGCAGTGGTATTGCGAGTGTGTAATTCATTGAGACTT
>NW_019751186.1:0-223 GCF_002891405.2 Cryptotermes secundus | reverse complement strand
GTGCTTGCTTATCTTACCCCTCGACCCTGAAGATGGAAGCGATGTATTCCTCGAAAACGTCCTTTGACTTTACCCGACTACACGGCTTTGTATTTCAGAAGATAGAACGTTTCATTGCTCAAACTATTACTAAATATTTTTGCGCTGTTTATTCAATTGCATTACACGTGACTTTATGCAGAATGTGCGGAAATAGTAAATTTGAGGCTCGCATACCGCTAAC
>NW_019751185.1:0-223 GCF_002891405.2 Cryptotermes secundus | reverse complement strand
GGAACAGATCAAGTTTCCAGAACGTTGTGTTCTCTGGTTTTTAAGATAATCAGCCAATCAACAAAGTAAAGAAACCTAGTAATTACAACTGGTATGCACCATTATGAGAACCCTTTAGAATCTACTTCACTATATCTTATATTACATCTCTATACCAACTGTTATGCTTATGTAGCATGAAGACGGATATGGTAGGAGGTTTATGAATGAAGACTGGGGAGAC
>NW_019751184.1:0-223 GCF_002891405.2 Cryptotermes secundus | reverse complement strand
GTGTAAGTGTTAATGATTAACAATATAGGGAGTTTTAGTGAATATTAGTGATGATATTAAGTACAATCATACAATATGGCGTATGTGTTTCTTGTCTGGGCGTATATACGTTCGGTGTGGCACTGTGCGCTGGTTCGATGCAGATAATGAGAGCACCTGGCTCTTCAGATATTTGCAATTTTGTGGGTCTGCTTCCCACAGGGTAAGAGACCACGTTTCATAC
>NW_019751183.1:0-223 GCF_002891405.2 Cryptotermes secundus | reverse complement strand
GTGGATGTATAGATCCACATTTCCTTGACGTGGGCACTAGTTGGAGCTGAGTAGTCAGCTTCACGCCCCGGCCGCTTTATCCCTGGGGAAAGCCACCGGTACCCATTGGAAAGGAGGCTGGGTGGGCCACAGAGTCGGTCTGGATGATATAGAGAAACGAAAATTCTTGCCCCCACCGGGACTCAAATTCCGACTCCGTCGTCGAGCCTGCAACCAGTCTCTC
>NW_019751182.1:0-223 GCF_002891405.2 Cryptotermes secundus | reverse complement strand
GGTTAAATTGTTGTTGGCCTTCGCCAGTACGACCATTCCTGGCTTAAATCTATTCGAGAACTATGATCAAGATTTTTGTTCTCTCCTAAACATGTATGTTTTTCGAAATGCGGCCTCCTTTTCGGCGAGGAAGGGATCGGTTTTTATGTAGGCTCTGCGTTTGTTGCACCATAGTTTCAACATGAGTAAATACGCGCTGTCACTATGGGCTCTATGCACCCTC
>NW_019751181.1:0-223 GCF_002891405.2 Cryptotermes secundus | reverse complement strand
GTATTTCTTCTGTCGCATTGACATAAGTGATATTGGTCCTATAACGTCAGAGTGGACTCTACCTAAAACTTCTTTGGCCTTTTCCCCTTCTCCAGTTGGGAACGGTTCTCATCTCATTTTTCCATGAATACATGGTAAACACTCTCTCTCTCTATCACTCAGATTAGTACTTAATTCATCTAATACTTCTAGTTTCTTCACTGCCTCCAAGTGTCGATGTCCA
>NW_019751180.1:0-223 GCF_002891405.2 Cryptotermes secundus | reverse complement strand
GTGTTACATGGCTCATTGAGTGAAGGCTACCATCAGCTTAAGCAGACATGTCTCAGTGCTTCAGGCGGTGAGTCAATTGCAATATGGCGGATACAGAGAGAGCTAAAATCCGACCGCTGTCGCCGAAATTCCGAATAGAACAAAAATGAACTTACTAATGAAGCTGATCCCTTCTTGTGGAGCAGCCAATTCTGCAGCTACTCAAGAATTTCTCAGCATTTTA
>NW_019751179.1:0-223 GCF_002891405.2 Cryptotermes secundus | reverse complement strand
TGTGCGAACACTCTCCTTGCAACCGACAGTTTCCTCACCCCACGTACTTCAACCCTGAATCGGGGGCAGCTAGTACCTCCGAACAGTCGGTATCCTCTACAAGACTACACGGTGTCACGGTCCACAACACCACAATATAAACCAGTGCTTCCGAAAGATTCTAGTGTGAGGCTCCCTTCATAACAACAAGAATATTTTTGAAAGCCAAACTATAAAACGGGCA
>NW_019751178.1:0-223 GCF_002891405.2 Cryptotermes secundus | reverse complement strand
GACGACCAACTCGTGAGGCTGGAAGTCTCACTGAGCGGTAACGACAGAAGAAGGAAGAACAAGGTGAGGGCGGTAAGAGGCGCTGCGCCGAACGTGTAGGCGAACGGTAAGGGCGGTAAGAGTTATCATCATTTGAAACGAGAAGTTTGAGGAACTAGCTGTAAGGAAGGAGATGTTTCTGCTCTGTCAGGCCCTCAGAACGAAGCAGCTCAATCGCTGGGCA
>NW_019751177.1:0-223 GCF_002891405.2 Cryptotermes secundus | reverse complement strand
TTTACTGTTAGAAAATACTAGTTAATATTTCTTTGCTTTATTCCGTGAACTCAGCAGGTGCCGATCAGTAATCGCTCGGTCTAAGGCATGAACCTCCTTCGCCCGTTCTGACGGCTCTGACACTGGGGTCGTGGGTCCGAATCCAACTCGAGACATGGATGTCTGTGTACGTTTATTCTGTCTGTGTTGTTCTGTGTGTAGGTAGCGGCCTTGCGACAGGCTG
>NW_019751176.1:0-223 GCF_002891405.2 Cryptotermes secundus | reverse complement strand
GCTGTCAAAATATATTGACAAAAACTGTTAGAACTAAGTAGGCCTCAGACTTCCCTCTTCTAGTATATTCCTAGTTCAGATTATTATTTTTTCTAATATCTTCTGTGAAATATCAAACGAATTTTAGTAATATGAAAAGGAAAAGCTATCCCTGTAACAGGGCATGGAGGCTCATAGGGATGTGAGACTTCGAGGCTCCTACATTTTCCAGATAATTGGCTCA
>NW_019751175.1:0-223 GCF_002891405.2 Cryptotermes secundus | reverse complement strand
GTATCTGAGATCCTGAAGGAATAGGCAACGTGGTTACGTTCTGATCAGTGTTCACGGCGGCTACAGCCACTCTTACCCCAAAAATTCGTTTAAAAACCTGTCTTAGCACATGCGGCGTTTTGGAACGCGAACTCCGCGGTTGACAATGGATTGCTGAGATCTATAAGGGGCCCTTTCGAAGTGAACCGGCGGATGGAGTTGTGCTGGCACGACCTAAGCATCA
>NW_019751174.1:0-223 GCF_002891405.2 Cryptotermes secundus | reverse complement strand
GAACATTTGTATATACCTCAGCCAGCACATAGTAATCAGCGTATAGAGTATCTATACGAATTTATGCTGACGAAAATAAATACAATTGGAAATACAATACTGCATTACTCTACGATACAATATTTAAAACTGTAGGACCATTTTAATCTTGAAGGTTATGTTCTGGGATGCTACGCCGTGTATTCTGGTACATAAATACGCCATACACGGCGTTACGATACAA
>NW_019751173.1:0-223 GCF_002891405.2 Cryptotermes secundus | reverse complement strand
TGTCTGCAGGGGAATTCCGGGAACTTTTTGACTGCCCTACGTATACCCAGTAGTTGAAATATACTTGGTGACTTTTTCTTCGGTGAGTATTTAGGTGGAGGTTTCTGCTTCTGTAGTGATTATGGAGTCATTAAAGACTCTTATCACATGTAGTTTGAACCTTTCTCTTGTTTCATATTTTTTAATATAGAAACAGTATTGCTTGAATTAGGAGTATATTGCT
>NW_019751172.1:0-223 GCF_002891405.2 Cryptotermes secundus | reverse complement strand
TGTCCAAGATATTTTGAGTGCGTAATCATCAAATGGTGATATAGATCGTTTCGCCATAATCAGAAGTTTACTAGCTTACATTTTCAGCAAGCAATGGAAACCAGAAACGTCATACTGGGGATCAGGCTGAACACACATCACTTTGAAGAGATCAGTCTTCTGGGATATAACGCTGTATACGTATGTTTCACTGGAACATATCGCCTGTATTTTCAGGGCCGAA
>NW_019751171.1:0-223 GCF_002891405.2 Cryptotermes secundus | reverse complement strand
AAACCAGAGAGATGTTAGTGCAGGTTTACAGGGATAATGCTATGAAGAAAACGGCACTTTAAAAGTGGGTGACACATTTTTCTGAAGGAAGAGAGAGTGTCACTGACGAAGAGAAATCAGGACGGCCAGCAACAAGCAGAACTGAAGAAAACGTTGCAAAAGTTTGTCAAATTATGCATGAAAATCGTTGGCTGACTCTCAGGAGCATAGCAGAGCAAGCGAA
>NW_019751170.1:0-223 GCF_002891405.2 Cryptotermes secundus | reverse complement strand
CCATACACAGTCGGTAGGACTCCTTTGACGGGGGATCAGCCCGTCTCAAGGCAGCTACCTACACAGAGAACAACACAAACGCAGAATAAACGCACACACATATCGATATCACGAATGGGGTTCGAACCCACGATCTCAGTGTTCGAGAGGGCGAAGATGATTCATGCCTTAGACCGCGCTGCAACTGTGATCGGCCATGACATTCTCGGCTTTCATGAAACGT
>NW_019751169.1:0-223 GCF_002891405.2 Cryptotermes secundus | reverse complement strand
TGAGGACTGAGCCAGTTACGAGTGAGTGAGTTACTAGAGAGAGAGGGTAACCAGCCAGTTACAGTCTAGCACTCTTCGGAGTGAATGGAAACAAGAGAAGTATTTGTAATACTGCCGATGGCAGTAATTGCAAGATTGTAAATTGAGTGATTGTAAGAGCGAATGTGCAATAAATTCGATATATTTAATACGGCGTGAAGTTACTTGTCGCGTCACTACAACA
>NW_019751168.1:0-223 GCF_002891405.2 Cryptotermes secundus | reverse complement strand
CATAGCCGCTTCCTTCCACATCCTTACCCATTAATTATCCACTATCATATAATTATTTTACGCTGCACAGCCTTAGTTACTGACATCGTCATAAATATGCCACAAAGGATACATTCCCTTTGAGGTACGAACTAAATTATTATGTATCATTGAGAAAGAATTCAATCTTTAAATGGTTAAACTGCGTAACATTAGTTGACAATGACCAATAATTGTGAGTAGA
>NW_019751167.1:0-223 GCF_002891405.2 Cryptotermes secundus | reverse complement strand
GTCAATATCTGCCCCAGGAAGCATCTTCACATCCTTCACACTGTTATGCTCCATATCAACTGAAATAACCTGGTGCTGACCTAATATAACCATACCTAATAAATTCTAATGTGACTTAATTATGTAAATAATGAAGGACTGGATGTGGACTTAGATGGGAAAAGAGGAGGAATGGACACAAAATTCTAGCAGTAAAAAGTTTAGCAAATAGCCCCTCAAAGGA
>NW_019751166.1:0-223 GCF_002891405.2 Cryptotermes secundus | reverse complement strand
TTGCATCCAGGATTTGGTAAGATCAGCAGTTATTGTTTTGGAACAAAATAATTTTTAAGCGTGGGTTGTGAGGGAGCTCAGTAATGCAATGATGACATATGGGAGGTGGGAGGAGTCAGACTGTTCATTAAGTAGGTATGTGTGACAGTTTAAAGCTGGCCTTTGAACATACACCGCATTGCTCATTCATCACAGCAGCATGCCTGCCCAAACGTCCCAGAAA
>NW_019751165.1:0-223 GCF_002891405.2 Cryptotermes secundus | reverse complement strand
GGTGTCAATAAATCCAATCATACAAGTCTTACAAGTCACGCGCAAACCCCTTACACGGCAGGTGGACAGTTCGGATACGCGAAGGCAGGTCAGCCCAGGGTCAGGCTCCAACCAGAGAAGCTTGGGGACCGACGGGTGTGACATTAGTACGGTGTCTACACTGCTGTAACACACTTGCATGGGAAACCCCGTTACCTATTTCTAACACTACAGCTAATACATA
>NW_019751164.1:0-223 GCF_002891405.2 Cryptotermes secundus | reverse complement strand
TTTATGATTATCTAGGTTGCAGACACGCAAGCGCGGATTTAGAGAGTGGTATCTATAGTCAAAATGGCGACCGCGCTTGAAGGGTAAACTACCGAAGAACAGCGTTATGTTGTGCGTTTTTATGGACAAAAGGACTCAATGCAAAGGATATTAATAAAGAAACATTTCTTGTTTAGAGTGGGGAAGTGTTTGTCGCGTAAAGCGGTTCACAGCTGGGTCGATA
>NW_019751163.1:0-223 GCF_002891405.2 Cryptotermes secundus | reverse complement strand
TCAAACCTCCCACATTTTATCAGATCTTAGAGCAGAAAACATGAATGGTAGGAAAATGAAGCTATAGGAAATATAAGAACTAAAAAAATTTTATTTGATACACTAATAAACCTCTACATGTGCACCATTGGTAGCACAAATAATATCCAATCTGTGAGCGAGAGGTCAACTTCAAAGTCATGAAATAAAATTCTTTGAGTTTTTCTTTCTTCTAGTGTTAATT
>NW_019751162.1:0-223 GCF_002891405.2 Cryptotermes secundus | reverse complement strand
GCCAAACAATTCAATTAGAAGTAGATATCAGTTATAATAATAGATATATAATTAACAATACAAATACTTGGTTCTAAGGTATTACTGTTGATAGCTCCTTGTCATAGAAGCATAATACTGATGGACTTATGGTTAAATTAAGCAAACATGTGACCCGTGCAACGGTTCTTCTTCGTAAAGTTCCTTGGAGTTCCCCCGCCTAAACGCCAGGATGCGAGCCGTT
>NW_019751161.1:0-223 GCF_002891405.2 Cryptotermes secundus | reverse complement strand
GCCGGAATATATTCCAGTTATCGTTGTTTCCTCCAAGAATATGCTAGGATAGTACTTCGATCAGGCCGCGACCGTTTCCTTCCACAATGTTACCACTCACAGCGCCGTAGTATGGTACAGCCGTTAACACCTAAGGAGTCAGTTTACAAGTTAAGGAGCGATATCAAGAGATTGCAATTAAAATTTGATAGGCACCAGAAGTAAATATCTTATTATTGAATTA
>NW_019751160.1:0-223 GCF_002891405.2 Cryptotermes secundus | reverse complement strand
TCCGTCCTTGTACCGGTTTCACTACGCCATCTTGGTTGGAGACTTCTCGTTATTCTGCCGCCTCAGGTTTCCTGTCTAGTGAGGTCGGCTGTTCTTCTATACGTTCCTCTGTCGTTTCTCGGTATGCCGTCTTCTCCATGTCTCTTTACAGTTTGGTTTTGGCCAACATCTCCTTGTTGCCATCATTTCCTTCAGTTCTCTTCGTTCGGCCTCTCTGTCAGTC
>NW_019751159.1:0-223 GCF_002891405.2 Cryptotermes secundus | reverse complement strand
TCTGTGAGCAGATTGTCTAGAGAAAATGTGGGAGTCTCGACGTCTAACAGCCATATGGGCCTTCGCGGCCTGTTTTGTTACCCACCCCTCCCGATTCTCAGCCATCTTCGGATACTGGTCTACACTAAATGAGCTCTGCAGTTGATACAGCATCAATAAGTGTCATATGAATTAGTATGCTCTGCAAGTTAAGCATGTGGCCGGGCCATAGCTCAAGCGGTTA
>NW_019751158.1:0-223 GCF_002891405.2 Cryptotermes secundus | reverse complement strand
TATGTAATTACTGTAATTACTTCGCTTTAGTTATTGTTACCTTTGCTTGTGCATAGGAGGACGAGGAAGGGGATAGAGCACGCTACATGAACTAGAGCCACAAGGCACCATTTTTATTTGCTTTTATTTGTAATTGACACATTTATAATATATATATTTTTTTGCTTTAGTGATTTGGTGTTGTGAAATTGCGTGTATGTGAAACCTGTACTACCTTCCTTTT
>NW_019751157.1:0-223 GCF_002891405.2 Cryptotermes secundus | reverse complement strand
TAACTGCCTGAACTATGACGCAGCCCTGCAGTGAGCTAAGAAATGATCCCTGTAATCACGAAAGAATTCGCTTATTAACTCCCTGGCTGTAACTGTATTTTCCGAAGTCTTGTGTAGTAGATCATTTTTACTTCCTGACTTACCAGCACCGTGCGTGGATATAACTATATTTCAAATTGTTCTCGAGAATTCCGAACTTCCTCATGTGGGTCGCAGCTCGCAG
>NW_019751156.1:0-223 GCF_002891405.2 Cryptotermes secundus | reverse complement strand
ATCGAATCAAAGAAAAACGTGTCAGAATCTTCTAAGGGTGGTTATGGCTTAAAAAGGGCTGTTTTGCCAGCGATGATGATGGTAATGTTGATGATGATTCTACTGTAAATTTTATCTTTTCATGTTATATCACACGAATTCTTTTCAGTTACATCACAGCATGAATGAAACCATTGCATTTTCAACTAAGAACACACATTGTACTCGATTCCTGTCATATGTA
>NW_019751155.1:0-223 GCF_002891405.2 Cryptotermes secundus | reverse complement strand
TCAGTGGCCGCCGCGCCGAGTGGACCCAGTTGGACTCCACCCCCCCACTAAGAGAATTGAAAGAAAATTAAGGTAAAGTTGTTCCTCTGCTTAATTAATTAAGCACTACACTACGAAGGCGTGTGGGGGAGTGGATGTATAGACCAACATTTTCTTGACCTCGGCACTGGTGAAGTTCGTGGTCAGCTTCACGTCCCTGCCGCTTTATCCCCAGGGAAAGAGC
>NW_019751154.1:0-223 GCF_002891405.2 Cryptotermes secundus | reverse complement strand
TTTTGTAAGCATCTATTAGCTGCCTTTATATCATGATTTTTCCCTGCATTCCATTGACGAGACAACAATATATACTTAGTTTTCTCTGTGTTTACTTCAAGACCAACTTCCTTACTAGCATCAATTAAATTTTGTGTGTTTTTCTTTGTATATTATCACCCAGTAGATTCACATCGTTAGCATAGACCAACAGTTGATGTGTCCCATTTAATTTCAGTCCCGC
>NW_019751153.1:0-223 GCF_002891405.2 Cryptotermes secundus | reverse complement strand
GAAGGCGTATAAGATCCACATTTTCTTGACCTTGGCAATAGCTGGAGGTCACTGGTAAGATTCACGCCCCTGTTGCTTTACCTTCGCGGAAAGAGACCCCGGTACCCACTGGACAGGAGTCTGGGTGGGCCCGAGAACTTGTCTGGACGACGTAGATAAGAGAAAATTCTTGACCCTACAGGGACTCGAACTCTGAACCCTCAGTCATTCAGCCCGTAGCCAG
>NW_019751152.1:0-223 GCF_002891405.2 Cryptotermes secundus | reverse complement strand
TTTGCGTTGCTTGTTTGCGAATTTTGCCATCCATCTTGCTAGCTTTGCGTTGCTAGTTTGATATATTTGACTTGTTAGCTTGCTAGTTTTGCGTGCTAGATTGCTAGCATTGCGTTGCTAGCCTGCTAGTTTAGGTTGCTGGCTTTCAAGCTTGCTAAAATTGCGTTGCTAGCTTGCCAGCTCTGCGTTGTTAGCTTGCCAGTTTGCGTTGCTATCTTGCCAG
>NW_019751151.1:0-222 GCF_002891405.2 Cryptotermes secundus | reverse complement strand
AGCAAAGCTAGCAAGCTAGCAACGCAAAGCTAGCAAGTTCCCAAACCAAGCTAGCAAGGTAGCAACGCAAACTTACCAAGCTAGAAAGACAAAGCTAGCAAAGTATTAACGCAAAGCTAGGAAGCTACGAACGAAAGCTCGCCAAGCAAGAAACGCAAAGCAAGCAAACAAGCTACTCAAAGCTTGAAAGCTCGCAACGCAATTCTAGCAAGTATTCAACGC
>NW_019751150.1:0-223 GCF_002891405.2 Cryptotermes secundus | reverse complement strand
TTCATAACTTGTAATCTTCACTAAATATTATTAGGGCAATCATATGAAGAAGAATTAATCTGCAAGAAATGCATCCTCTTGTGTTAACTTATATGAATTGTGTGTTTTATCCGTCACAACACAACACTCAAAAGTTTGTTCACATCAACTGTGTACAACGAGTTTATTGATCTCGATGGTGTCCTGCTACATGTTTCGGCTTATGGAAGCCATCATCAGGCAG
>NW_019751149.1:0-223 GCF_002891405.2 Cryptotermes secundus | reverse complement strand
TTCTCTAAGACTCGTTTTAATACAGACCTTCAGTTTATAGGCATACCTAGATCACCAAAGCTGTCTTTCAGAATAATTCTGTGTATGCCTGTTGCATGTCCTGACTACTCTCACGGACTTAAAAAGACGGTGATGAATTTCGGGTTCCATAAAGTAAGTTAATTGCTACACTAACTGCGAAACTGTCAGACAATCTCGCACCGAGAAGTTAAGTTAAGTTCAG
>NW_019751148.1:0-223 GCF_002891405.2 Cryptotermes secundus | reverse complement strand
TTTGAGGAACTTGGGTGTATTTAACTGGAAAACCAAAGTTCAGGCGGGGGATGGCTGGACAAAGCTTGTAGAGCAGGCCAAGACCAACAAAGGGCTGTAGTGGCAATAGTGATAATAATTCAGTTTTTTAATATTTTGTTTTAATATTTTAAGACTCTTAGTAAGCTGTAGACGTTTCTTTTCGATTTTGGAATACAACTGTATAATCTGTGTGTGTGAAGGT
>NW_019751147.1:0-223 GCF_002891405.2 Cryptotermes secundus | reverse complement strand
CTACCGTGTTGGAGAATAGGGGATTTCAACAGATAAATCAGTAGTGCCAAATACCGAATAAGTGTGGTACGTGTGATGAACACTGGTAATTTTCTGGTAATAATGGGAATGTTTTTGTTGACGAAATTGAGTGTTTGTATCTATTCAATTGAAATTCAAATCTGTTAGCAGTGAGCTGGCCGTAGACATTTTATATTATTAACAGAAAAGCGCACGAATGTGC
>NW_019751146.1:0-223 GCF_002891405.2 Cryptotermes secundus | reverse complement strand
TATTTGGTCCACTGTGGAGGGCAGAAATACCTCAGAATAATTAAGCGTGTATTTGCATTTGATGGCTGTAGTTTTGTCATTGTTAATTAATAAAGAAAATGACGTTTCCCTAATCGACATGTTTTTCCATACTGAGTTTCGTGAAAATCGGCCAGTCTATATAGAAACAACTTTGCTGACTAGCCAAATATCGGGCACGACACACCCACAGGGAGGTTGAAAG
>NW_019751145.1:0-223 GCF_002891405.2 Cryptotermes secundus | reverse complement strand
TAAGGAACAGCAAGACAAAACTGTAAACATTCCTTTGTTTTCAGTGTTGTATAAATAAAGTCTTACTTCAAGAGGAAAGGGTTAGGAGAGGTAAGCCACTGAAACTCTCACCCCCTTGGATAGGACCTCACGAAGTAGTAGACGTATAAGACGTAAATATTACATTAAAATTTCCAAAGAACAATAACAATACTATCAAGGTAAATGGCAACAGACTGACACT
>NW_019751144.1:0-223 GCF_002891405.2 Cryptotermes secundus | reverse complement strand
TGTAGCAGTGAAAATTGAGAAGTGAATAACTTGTGTTACAGGAACACTGAAAACTGAGAGCCGAATAAACTTGTGTTCTTCTATATTATGTTTTTAGCTAACAAGAGTTAAGTTAATGTTTATATCATGTGTGCCAGTGTTTGTCTAAAATATGAACGCAAAAATCAATATTAAAAACAAAACAAAAAATGGTTTAATACAGTATGAAATGTTGCAATTCCAT
>NW_019751143.1:0-223 GCF_002891405.2 Cryptotermes secundus | reverse complement strand
TTGAAGTTTTGTGTGTGTGTGTGTGTGAGTGTGTGTGTGTGTGTGAGTGTGTGTGAGAGAGAGTGTGTGTGAGAGAGAGAGAGAGAGAGTGTGTGTGTGAGTGAGTGTGTGTGTGAGTGTGAGTGTGTGTGTGTGAGTGTGTCTGTGTGTGAGTGTGTGTGAGAGTGTGTGAGTGTGTGTGTGTGATTGTGTGTGTGATTATGTGTGTGTGTGTGAAGAAGTC
>NW_019751142.1:0-223 GCF_002891405.2 Cryptotermes secundus | reverse complement strand
TTCATGCGATATTTTCATTGGACATCCTGAAGGAAATGGACCCCACGGAAGGTCTAAGCATATATGGGCCGATAATGTTGAGCTGGATTTAAAGGCAGAGGGTTTGAGAGCGCAGGCTCGGAGCAGGGGCCAGTGAACCTACCAGTTCCTACAAAGCAGGGAATTTGTTACAAGCTGTGCGACTGTTAGCTTCTGAACGCTGATCCTCCTGCTGGAGCTAGAA
>NW_019751141.1:0-223 GCF_002891405.2 Cryptotermes secundus | reverse complement strand
GTCCGCTTTGTACCCTATTTATCGCAAGGTGGGTGGCCCCCAGTGTCGGTCTGGATCGTGTGCAGAAGAGAACATGTCTTACCTTTGCTGGAAATCAAACGCCGTGTCCACGGTAGTCTAGTATGTAGCTTACTATACCAACTGAGTTAATCCGGCTCATAGGCCAAACGTTATTATACCTGGTATCCAGCCCATGCGCTGTTTCTCTTCGCAAAATACTGAG
>NW_019751140.1:0-223 GCF_002891405.2 Cryptotermes secundus | reverse complement strand
AAAGAGGTTGGTCTAGAACTAAACACAGAGAAAACTAAGTACAGTGGAGCCTCACTTAACAAGCACCTCTCATAACGAGCAAAACAATTTGTAAAAAAATGACTCGCTTAATGAGCGACGTTTCGCATAACGTGGGACGAGAGGGGAAGTCCCAGATTGTGCGCTTGCTATATAAGTTTCTGTTTAGCACTCGTTCCGCTAGCATCTTAGTGTCGCTTGTGAT
>NW_019751139.1:0-223 GCF_002891405.2 Cryptotermes secundus | reverse complement strand
CAGTAAGTGACGGGTACCAATCCCTGATGTTAGGTGAGGTGATGTTAGGTGAGGTGAGGTGATGTGAGGTGAGGTGAGGTGAAGTGAGGTGAGGTGACGTAACGTTACGTGACGTGACGTGACTTGGCGTGACTAGACGTGATTTGACGTGAGGCGAGGCTAGGCTAGGCTAGGTTAAGTTAGGTTAGGTTAGTTTAGGCTAGGTTAGGTTGTGTTAGGTTAG
>NW_019751138.1:0-223 GCF_002891405.2 Cryptotermes secundus | reverse complement strand
TAACTGGCTGGATAGCGTCTCTCACTGTGGATGCATACGTAGAGATCAGACCACTGAATCATCCGAACAGGACAGTTATGATCCCGCATGGTTGTCTGGCGTTCTGTTCCCTTTACTGTCTTTATGGGATCCGTTTATCGCTGTTAATTCGAAATTAACATGTATCCAGACTCCATCTCATGAGAAATTCTTTCCCAAGCCAAATCAATTTTGTCCTGCCTAG
>NW_019751137.1:0-223 GCF_002891405.2 Cryptotermes secundus | reverse complement strand
CCCCCCCGTAGCCTACACAAGTGTTTCTTAACCCGTGGGATGCGTTCCACTAGTGGGTCGCGAGATATCGAAAATAAAAATTAATTTAGCCTTGCAAAATTCACATACACAAAAGCTTTCTGCATTCTTAGCATAGCTTGTCGTTAATGCTGCAGCATGGCCGTATTTCCACTAATAGAACTAGGATTTAAAGGTTGTATTTTCGGGGATATAACGCAGCTAG
>NW_019751136.1:0-223 GCF_002891405.2 Cryptotermes secundus | reverse complement strand
GCCGGGGCATGAAACTGAACAATTACCTCCAACTAGTGCCGTGGTGAAGAGTGTAGGAAGTACACATCCGTTTCTCATGCGGCTTAATGGCATAGTATGGCGTATTGCTTAATTAGTTAAGCATAGGAATAACTATATTTTTATTTTTACTTTATTTGAAAACACAAGGTGGAAAACTGTTAGTGAATTAATCATCTTGCTGATTACCTATGTTGTTCAGTAG
>NW_019751135.1:0-223 GCF_002891405.2 Cryptotermes secundus | reverse complement strand
AGCTTTGCGTTACTAGCTTGCGAACTTTGCGTTGCTAGCTAGAAACCTTTGCGTTTCTAGATTGCCAGCTTTGCGTTGCTAGCTTCCTCAGTTTGCGTTGCTAGATTGCCAGCTTTGCGTTTCTAGCTTGCAAGCTTTCCGTTGCTAGTTTGCTAGCTTACAAGGTATGCGTTGCTATCTTGCTAAATTTTCGTTGCTAGCTTGCTAGCTTTGCGTTGCTAGC
>NW_019751134.1:0-223 GCF_002891405.2 Cryptotermes secundus | reverse complement strand
TATTTCTAACATAATATTCGCCAAAGAACGTTTCATATATTTGTTCTTGTGTTAGGAGTATTTGTACCGCTCATTCCAGCTTCCAGGAGACGGGATAGAGTAGTCCGTTCAGAGACTAGCTACGGGCTGGATGACCAAGGGATCGATGGGTACGGGGGCTCTTTCCCCGTGGAAAAGCGGCAGGGGCACGAAGCTGACCACTAATCTCAAACCAGTGCCGAGG
>NW_019751133.1:0-223 GCF_002891405.2 Cryptotermes secundus | reverse complement strand
CTAATGGCGTGAATGTGTTCTTTATATCTCCTCCATCTTTCTCAACCAGGCCTCCAGTTCTTCTTGGTGGGAGTCCACCTTGGTCTCCATCCCTTGCAAATGATACACATATTTTCTTGGTTAGGTTTTATCCTAGCTTTCATCACCTCTTGGCCGGCTCTCATCTTTTCTTGATTGGACCTTATCATGGCTTCCATCCTTTATCAGTAGGCTTTCGTTTAGG
>NW_019751132.1:0-223 GCF_002891405.2 Cryptotermes secundus | reverse complement strand
AAAAAAAAAGTTGCTCAAGACTTTCAGTATGACCTACGTATATGTGCCACAGAATTATCACAGCTCAAAATATAATGTGAACCCAGTAGGTGCAAATGAGGGAATGTTTATATTGTTTTTGCTCTATATGTCAGTCTTGTCCAACTAAAAATGCCTTTAATTTTTTTAACTTTCCCTCTTTTATGTGTGTTTGCATGCGCACACATATTCATTGGGGGGGGGG
>NW_019751131.1:0-223 GCF_002891405.2 Cryptotermes secundus | reverse complement strand
CCTCCTGCAGTTATGCCCTAAAGTCGTGAAACACCCTGTATAAGGCATATACGCGCACGGACCAAACTGACAAAGAATAGACTAGGTGGGTCAGTTGCTGAAGGTATAGAATTACGTAAGCTGCATGGGTCGTGTTACATATGTCCTGTTATGAAGTGAATGTGATTCAAAAAGAAAGAAAAAAGAGAAGACAATTTGAATACGCTTTAGAAGTCTACTGAGA
>NW_019751130.1:0-223 GCF_002891405.2 Cryptotermes secundus | reverse complement strand
CTGAGACGCGATAACTATTCGAGCTCTTGCAGCCTACTGAGAGACCTTGACGATTTCTAGGTGACACTGGTAGCTGGTGGATGTGATACAGTGCTTATATTGACTAAACATTGAATTCTCTACAGTATTTTCAGAACTACTTTCACTTTACTTTCATGTGTGTTAGTGACTAGAAACAGGGTTCGGATTGGTAATTACTTTATAAACAACTCACGGGTTGTAA
>NW_019751129.1:0-223 GCF_002891405.2 Cryptotermes secundus | reverse complement strand
CCTTCACTGTTCTGTTGGAAACGATAAGGTAAAGGTGGCCCTTTCCTTAACTAACTAAGCACTACGCCACCAAGACGTATGGAGCAGTGGAAGTACAGCTCCACCATTCTTGACCTCTGCAGTAGATTTGAGTGGTCATCTTCACGCCCAAGCCGTTTTACCCTCAGGGAAATGCACTACTGGTACGCATTGGACTGTGACAATGGCACGAGACGCAGGTTGG
>NW_019751128.1:0-223 GCF_002891405.2 Cryptotermes secundus | reverse complement strand
TTCGTTAAATCACTTTTATCATGTATTCTTACTTCACACATACTTTAGTCTCATGGTTTAGAGGGAAAACACTTCTATTTCGTTGTGGAACAGAGGGAACACGTTTGTGAAATTTGGTGCACTCGCCATTATTCCTTCCTGGATAATACACACATTAAAATCCGTCACAACACAACAGCAAACAGTTGATTTTTAACAGTACTTTGCTACATATTTCGGCTTT
>NW_019751127.1:0-223 GCF_002891405.2 Cryptotermes secundus | reverse complement strand
TCTGGCACCGTACCTGTATTCTGTCTGTCTCTGCAATAATGGGTTTATACTACCATAGTCAATAAGTTCATGAACTGGCCGCAAAGCGGCGTAGTTCCACGCACACTTCGTTGTCGACTTACGACCGACTTCCGTTCTGACTGACTGGTCGTATGTCGGCCATATATTTATTAACAGTGTTTTTTAACCTTTCTAATCTTTTTATCATCTTTATAATTTATTT
>NW_019751126.1:0-223 GCF_002891405.2 Cryptotermes secundus | reverse complement strand
CTGTGCTCCGTCTTCTGGAGTTGGACAGTTTCTCTTACTTTTTTTTTTTATTGTCTGCCACGTATACTCGGGTGTTCCTTCAGGTTGCCTTTTTTTCGTTGTTATTTCTTGTTGCTGGATTGTTTACTAGACTTTGAGCTTGTTGGCTGGGACGAGCACTATAATTGGTATGCTGAAAAGGAGTAATACTGTAGCCAGATTGTTGGATTGAATAAAACGGCTG
>NW_019751125.1:0-223 GCF_002891405.2 Cryptotermes secundus | reverse complement strand
ATAGGATACTCTTTATAGCATTGGTAACATGTCTGCCAACTTAGAGGACAATGGCTTCAATTTTAAAATTTTTATCTCAGTTTTACGGTTTTCATTTGACTCACCTGTGTATGATATCCTGTCACTAATGAACTCTGCCCTCTTAACTTCTGATACTATTCTCTTATGTACGAAGAAACCTGTACTTATTTCATGATTTTCATTCCACTTTCCATAGAAAAAT
>NW_019751124.1:0-223 GCF_002891405.2 Cryptotermes secundus | reverse complement strand
GTGTCGTCAAACTGCTCTAACCTTGTATGCTCCTCACCCTTAATTGTTGGCTGCCGTTGGCTGCCTAGGGTCAGTACTGCATTCTCCTGGACTAGGATAGCTCCGGAATGGTCAGTGACGGGTTCAGTACGTTGCGTGTGAATCACAACTCTGTGTACATCCTATCCTAATTACATCTGTCTATTTACACTCTTATTTACAATATAGAAATGCCGACGTTCTG
>NW_019751123.1:0-223 GCF_002891405.2 Cryptotermes secundus | reverse complement strand
TTACTTCTAGACCAACCTCCTTACTAGCATCAATTAAAAGTTTGTTTTTTCCTTATGGTATCTGTTTCATCTCCGAGTAGATTCATACCATCATCACAGACCAGCAGCTGATGTGTCCCTTTAATTTCAGTCCAACCTTATTTTCATGGCCCTTCCTGATGGCATATTCTAAAGCAAAGTTGAAAAGCAGTGCCAGAAAGTTATCAGACAAATATTTACCTCT
>NW_019751122.1:0-223 GCF_002891405.2 Cryptotermes secundus | reverse complement strand
AGGCAAAGAAAGCAAGCAAGCAACGAAAATCTAGCAAGATAGCAATAAAAGCTATCAAATTAGCAAACAAAACTAGCAACCTAGTAACTGGAAGCTAGCAAGATAGCAACGTAAAAGCTACTAAGCTAGCAACGGAAAGCTAGCAAACTAGCAACGCAAAGATATCAAGATTTAAACTAAAGCTAGCAAGCTACAAACGCAAACCTAGCAAGCTAGCAACGCA
>NW_019751121.1:0-223 GCF_002891405.2 Cryptotermes secundus | reverse complement strand
TATTTCTCAACAATATTAACAATTATACATTACGCAGTATAGTCTCTTCGAAATCAACCGACTTTCGGAGGAATATATCGTCTCCATCTTCTGTGTCGAAGAATAAGCTGCGGAAGGGACCAGTGCGAGATCAGATGGAAAACTGCCACGTGATTTTCAACGGACTACACGGCGTTACATCGTAGAAGATAGAATTCTTCATAAGCACCGCTGGGAGAACCTC
>NW_019751120.1:0-223 GCF_002891405.2 Cryptotermes secundus | reverse complement strand
CAGTCAACAGAGTTTTGTGAGTGCTGGGGTATTTGGAAATGTGCAGTAAATCAGATGTCTGCATATTGAAGATGGAAGGACATCTCTACCACCATCTTGACTTCATCATGTGGTGCGTGGTGGTGATGGAGGTGGTGGAAGTCATGGTGGAGGGGATGATGACGAAGATGGTGGTGGTGATGATCGCCAGTGAATGTTGACGAGTGGAAAGATTTGCACAGTG
>NW_019751119.1:0-223 GCF_002891405.2 Cryptotermes secundus | reverse complement strand
CGTTTAATTTAGGGCCTTGAACAGTTGAATTGTAATATATGTTCGAAAACTACGCCAATGGTACTAAGGTAATATTCCATAGAATGTGAAACAACAACATGGCGTCCGTGGGTATCTTATCTTATACTTTCGGTTTGTTGGACATATCTAGTGAAAAATTCGAGCTAGGTATGTGAAATGTAGTATGGAAATAGATCACCAACACACATACATATGACATGTG
>NW_019751118.1:0-223 GCF_002891405.2 Cryptotermes secundus | reverse complement strand
CACACGAGCCAACAATTCTTCTATTATTGTGTGTATTTGTTACCGCGGTAACGTGTTTACCGAGCCTTTGCCAAGCAACAATAGGAAGGATTCACATACAGACACACGGACTGACAGAATGGATTTTGAAGTATATCGCTGAGATGGACTCAGTTGTCATGATATGCATACCAAGTTTCGTACAGATTGGTTCAGGCATTAAAAAGTTGATAGTTGATAGTTG
>NW_019751117.1:0-223 GCF_002891405.2 Cryptotermes secundus | reverse complement strand
TATGGTTTATTTTAGGTTAGAATTGGTTGTGAGAATATATAGCACGTAATGGTTAAGATGCATATATGGAGGATTGCGAACTATGCAGCCATGATCTGATCACGGAACTATCCTGAAAATGGGAGGGACCAAACACAAACCACGAAAAATCTCACCGCAGAATATCGGGTAACCTCGCCAAAATTTGAACGAAGACCATGACAACCCAAACAAGATGTTTTGA
>NW_019751116.1:0-223 GCF_002891405.2 Cryptotermes secundus | reverse complement strand
CCCGTCTAATTGGCACCTCTTCACGTAACAATATGCCATGGCCACATAAAACATATAGCTTTTTACACATACGTGTAAAGGAAATCTGTGAAGATGGTGGTTATTACTGCAGAGCTTAAAGCAAAGCGCCGGATAATGCGCTTATCTCAATCTACATCCGCTCACTAAACGGGAACATGCTCACTGGACGTTCTTCCAGTTTAAATGAAGGTCACTCTATTGC
>NW_019751115.1:0-223 GCF_002891405.2 Cryptotermes secundus | reverse complement strand
CAACAGATGGCGAAGGTCACATGAGTCACATGAGTGTCGTGCCGCGAGCGCGCTGCGAGCAGAAGCCAGCAGCAACAATGGCTGAAAGGTTGTATTCTAGGATATATCGTCGTTTAGTCCATCGAAATTCAACCGACGTTTCGGAGGGACATATCGCCTCAATCTTCGTGGCGGAATAAACCGAGCAAGATACCAGTGTGAAAGCAGGTGGCAAGCTCTCGGC
>NW_019751114.1:0-223 GCF_002891405.2 Cryptotermes secundus | reverse complement strand
CGCGCACTCCGCTTTCTAGTTTTTACGGATCCTCATTTCATGTATATTTATACATTCACAGTTAAATGTGTGATGTGTGATGACATGTGAATAATGAAATGGAAGCCATGCGGAAAGAAGCAATATGGCCTAATTAGGGGTACTATACAGGTACTGTCTGGAGAAACTGACGAAAACTATGAGGCACCTCAGTCAGTATAGTCGATATCTCGGTCGAGATTCG
>NW_019751113.1:0-223 GCF_002891405.2 Cryptotermes secundus | reverse complement strand
TATATCCACGTATTCTTGATATCGGCACTACTTTGAGATGAGTGGTCAGCTTCACGCCTCGGCTGCTATACCGACGGTATCCATTGGGTAAGAAGCTGGGTGGGCCCCAGAGCCGGTCTGGACGACGTGGGGAAGAAAAATTCTTGACTACAGGGACCCGAACTCCGACCCATCTGCAATCCCGCCTGTAGCCAGTCGCTATACCTACTGAGCTATCCCGGCT
>NW_019751112.1:0-223 GCF_002891405.2 Cryptotermes secundus | reverse complement strand
GATTAAGGTACTTGAATGTGATTCTCTATCAGTTTTTTGCAGGTATAAAATTCCCTTGTCTCTACTGTTAATTAATGAACTCCACATTCCTTGAGAAGCTGATAATTGGTCAGCTTGTCAAGAAATTCCTCAACGTTTGCAGAAACCAAATGTTATTACTATGATCACAAGAATTCATTACTGCACCCTATTCTGAGTCAGTTAAATTCAGCTCAGATGGATT
>NW_019751111.1:0-223 GCF_002891405.2 Cryptotermes secundus | reverse complement strand
CAGTTTATGTCACATACTCGTGTTTAATGGACTGTATCAGCTTTCGTATACACAACATATAAAACTTACTTGTGGTTCCTACAGAGACCGCCTCTGTGGTGTAGTGGTCGTATAGCTACAGATCCAGAGATCCCTGGTACGATTCCCGACGCTACCAGTTTCTCTGAGAAGTAGTGGTTCTGGAACGGGGTCCACATAGCCTCGTGAGGATAATTGAGGAGCT
>NW_019751110.1:0-223 GCF_002891405.2 Cryptotermes secundus | reverse complement strand
TTGGTGTCAGAAGTGGGATCAGTAACGAAACACGTTACAATATTTAAATTGGAAACGTTGAAATTTTGTTGAAAATCTTGTATTCTCTTTAAATCTGTAATAACCGTGGGTGAAAATTTCATAAATTACTTTCGGCTCTTTCAAAATCGGGTTTATATTCGTTAAAATTAACATAAACTCTATCAAAATTGACTTAAATTTCCCTAATATAAAGGAGAAATCG
>NW_019751109.1:0-223 GCF_002891405.2 Cryptotermes secundus | reverse complement strand
GAATCAACTCGTCCACCCACTGAACAGTTTCTTCTGTCACAATTGTGAAAGGGAAACCTGGTCGGGCATCATCTGTGACTTTAAAGCGTCCTTGAGAGAATTCTCGAGCCAGTTGTGAACCGTTTATGCGATAAACACTTCCCACTATAAACAGGAAACATTCCTTTATTCCTTTGATTTGAGCCCTTTTGCCCACAAGAAACGCACAGCAGAACGCTGCTCT
>NW_019751108.1:0-223 GCF_002891405.2 Cryptotermes secundus | reverse complement strand
TCGATTAGTAAACCAAATTCACAGTGATTTTGAGAACAGGCGCTAATGCTCAGCTGTATGTGTTGATATAAGCCAAGCCTTCGATGAAGTATGGCACATAGACTTATTATACAAACTTAAGTGTGCTCTTCCACATCCAATGAATTCCCTAGTAAAGTCCTGCCTTACCGACAGAACGTTTTAGTTAAATACGACGAAGCCTATACCGACTTATACCCTGTCT
>NW_019751107.1:0-223 GCF_002891405.2 Cryptotermes secundus | reverse complement strand
CGTCTTTAAGCGAATGTTGAGATGGTTCTCAAGTTCCAAGTTGTTACTGCATGCTTTTCATTCAGTCCTTCTCACTTAAATTCAATAAAATTAAGCCCATTGGCTGTCAAAGACTCATATTATTTTTGCAAATTATGCAGTTTGACATGACATCAGAAAATGAAAATTCGGTAGACCCTGTCACTAACTTCTACCAAAACTTTTCGCTTTCTCCTACTCTTCT
>NW_019751106.1:0-223 GCF_002891405.2 Cryptotermes secundus | reverse complement strand
TATTTCTCAACAATATTAACAATTATACATTACGCAGTATAGTCTTTTCAAAATCAACCGACTTTCGGAGGAATATATCGTCTCCATCTTCAGTGTCGAAGAATAAGCTGCGGAAGGAACCAGTGCGAGATCAGATGGAAAACTGCCATATGATTTTCAAAAGACTACACGGCGTTATATCGTAGAAGATAGAATTCTTCATAAGCACCGCTGGGAGAACCTC
>NW_019751105.1:0-223 GCF_002891405.2 Cryptotermes secundus | reverse complement strand
CACTGTGGGCCTGGGGTCGACTCAGCCTCTAACTAGGAATCTTCCTGAGGGTAAAGGACAGTCAGCGCGTAAGGCTGACAACCTCACTGCCACCTGTGAGCCGACTGTATAGAAAATGTGAGAACCTCAACACCTCACAGCCCTATCGGTCCCCACGGCCTGTTACAAGCATACCTTTACCTTTTCTTTACATACATAATGACGCGCCTCGTTCTGTGCTTCA
>NW_019751104.1:0-223 GCF_002891405.2 Cryptotermes secundus | reverse complement strand
GGCTGGGCGGGCCCCAAAGCCGGTCTGGACGACGTAGAGAAGAGAAAATTTTAACCCTACCGGGACTCCATCCCATAGCCAGTCGGTATCCCAGTTCCCACTGAATTAACAACTGAAGCTGGCTTTCTTGTTCCGGCATATTCCGTCCTTGTTAGTAACTACTATCAGCTTGTGGCTCGTGACATAGTTAACTATAGAAAGGCGAACGGTAGCCTTGTGCTGG
>NW_019751103.1:0-223 GCF_002891405.2 Cryptotermes secundus | reverse complement strand
TCATGGCTATGATAATCTCAAAGTATTTTCATGTATATATGTGTGTGACTACAAGCGAGGTTTTGGATAATCGGATTTATTGACCACTTATAGGTCGTAACTACAAACAACTATAACAATATCGCTGATTTCCACATTTTACAAATCACTGCTTCAAGCGCTAAGTATTTTCCAACCGGCAGTGCCTTCATTATTCGTTTCCTGGTAACGACTTCTAAAAAAT
>NW_019751102.1:0-223 GCF_002891405.2 Cryptotermes secundus | reverse complement strand
ATGTTATGAGGAGTCTGGAACGTGGTCTGTACCCTGCAGGGCGAAACAGAACTTTCTAAATGTTGACTACGGAATGAGCAGACCTCGCCATGTCATTTCGATAAATAATTCTATATCCCCGAACAAATCAATATACTATGTTTTCCGAAATGTGAAACGTCTTGGCCGAAGCCAAAAGAGCAGCAGCAGCAACAGTAGTAGTAGTAGTAGTAGTAGTAGTAGT
>NW_019751101.1:0-223 GCF_002891405.2 Cryptotermes secundus | reverse complement strand
GATGGATGACAGTGCTATAGCTCAAGCAGTTAGTCACTGACTTCCCACCATGGTGACCCAGGTTTGATTCCAGGTCAAGTCCTGTGGGGTTTGTGGTGGATGCAGTGGTACTAGGATAAATTTTCATTATGTACTTAAGTTTCATCTGACAGTTATTATTTCACTAACTGCATCACATTTGTTATTCATTGAATCACTGACACTGTATGGTCTCAACACAGTG
>NW_019751100.1:0-223 GCF_002891405.2 Cryptotermes secundus | reverse complement strand
GCGGTGGGAAGCCAGCGACTAACCGCTTGAGCTATAGCATGGCCCAAAATTTTATATAGGTATAATAACTTTCTGGCTGTCACTTTAGCCGAGCGGTCTAAGGCAGGTACTCTCTTCGCTCATTCGGAAGCTGGGGTCGTGGGTCCCACACAAGCCATGGATATTTGGTATGTGTATTTGTTTATTTTGTGTTTGTGTTGTCCTGTGTTCAGGTAGAGGCCTT
>NW_019751099.1:0-223 GCF_002891405.2 Cryptotermes secundus | reverse complement strand
CTAGCTTGCTAGATATGCGTTGCTAGCTTGCCTGCTTAGCGTTGATTGCTTGCCAAATTTGTGCTGCTAGCTTGCTAAATTTGTGTTCATAACTTGCTAGATTTGCGCTGCTATCTTGCTATCTTTGCGTTGCAAACTTGTAGCTTTCCTTTGCTAACTTGCTAGCTTTGGATTGCTTGCTTGCTAGCTTTGCTTTGCTAGCTTGCTAGCTTTGATTTGCTAG
>NW_019751098.1:0-223 GCF_002891405.2 Cryptotermes secundus | reverse complement strand
TCTAGCCAGCTATTAACGTATAACTAGCAAATCTAGCAAAGCAAAACTAGGAAGCTACCAACGACAGAGTAGCAAGGTAGCAACGTATAGTTAGCAAGCTAGCAACCTCAAAGCTGGCAAGCTAACAACATTATCTAGCAAGTTAAAAACGCAAAGCTAGCAATTTAGAAGCGCAAAATTAGCAAGCTAGCAACGCAATGCTAGCAAACTTAGCAACGCATAT
>NW_019751097.1:0-223 GCF_002891405.2 Cryptotermes secundus | reverse complement strand
TAGCAAGCTAGCAACGGAAAGCTATCAAGGTAGCAACGTAGAGCTAGCATGTTAGACACCCAAATCTATCAAGCCAGTATTGGAAATCTGGCAAGATAGGAACGCAAAGCTGGCAAGATTGCAACGCATAGTATGAAAGCTAACAAAGCAAAGCCGGCAATCTAGAAACGCACAGCAGGCAAACTAGCAATGCTAACCCTAACAAGCTAGCAACGCAAAGCTA
>NW_019751096.1:0-223 GCF_002891405.2 Cryptotermes secundus | reverse complement strand
GCCAGCAACGGGCGTTATTTATAGAGTCGTTACTTAGCAACAGATTTACATGTTACAATATGAGAAACAAATTTTAATTCTTTTCCTGTACGTAAAATTTCATTTGGACCCGTAAGTAAAGTGGCCCTTAAAACGAATGAAACGCCTGGATGACAAAGACTTATCATAACATAAGTGCCGTACATGAAATTTAATCAGAAAGTATGAAATCTTTCAAAGAGAT
>NW_019751095.1:0-223 GCF_002891405.2 Cryptotermes secundus | reverse complement strand
CTAAATTCAACATTTTAATGAGGCCTATATTTTAGCTTCTGCACAGTAAGTTGTTTCCATTAAAATCAAATAAACTTTCTGAAATTTGAGTTCATATTGCGGTGAACATTACGTGGAGGAACCAGGTTGGTTACAAAATATTGGTGGGAATATACCATATTAAACGGCGTCACATCCAATCAGACCACTGTCTCTTTATGAATGTTTCGCGTAATGAGCGGAT
>NW_019751094.1:0-223 GCF_002891405.2 Cryptotermes secundus | reverse complement strand
CTCTTCCCCACAGTATCCACACTAGCTCTGGAGCCCACCCATCCCCTATCCAATGTGTACTGGTGGTACAGTGGCCAGGGCATGTAGCTGATCACTCACTTCTATCTAGTGTTGAAGTAAACAACATGAACTAAATTTCCACTCCCCCATATACTTTCATAGCATGATGCTTAATTAAGCACAGGGACAACTAATCCTCTTTTTAAATGGTTTAGTACATGAT
>NW_019751093.1:0-223 GCF_002891405.2 Cryptotermes secundus | reverse complement strand
TAATGCCATGTAGGAGAGTTAACATTTCATATTCATGGTCAAAGAGTAAGTCAACCAAGCAACCAGTGGAAGCAGGCAGCAAGCAGATCTCTCTCTGAACTACGTGGTGCTGCAACCCAGAAGGCCAGGTTATTTGTAGTCACCACTGTAAGAACCTCAAATGTGATCTTTTATTTACAGAGAGAGATATAGTCCAGAAGAATCCTAACATCCATTGGGATGA
>NW_019751092.1:0-223 GCF_002891405.2 Cryptotermes secundus | reverse complement strand
GGTTCTCACAGTGGTATTTGTGAAGAGTACTATATTCTGGGAAATAACGCCATGTAGTCCGTTGAAAGTCAGTCGACATTTCGGAGGAACATGTCGCTTCAGTCTTCAGGGTCGAAGATTAAGCCGAGCAAGAAACCAGCTTTATAGCAGGTGGCTAGCAGATCTATTCTCATTTTCTACCCTGAAGATGGAGGCCATATATTCCTCCGAAATGTCGGTTGAT
>NW_019751091.1:0-222 GCF_002891405.2 Cryptotermes secundus | reverse complement strand
GACAGGGCATGTAGCACGAATGGGGAGAATGTATATCGGATATTGGTGGGAAAGTCAGAAGGAAGAACACCAGTAGGAAAACCAAGGCGTTGTTGGATGGACAATATTAAAATGGATCTTAGAGAGATGGGATGGGCTGGTATGGATTAGATTGATCTGGCTCAGGATAGGGAACAGTGGAACACGGTAATGAACCTTCGGGTTCCATAAAATGCTGGGAAA
>NW_019751090.1:0-223 GCF_002891405.2 Cryptotermes secundus | reverse complement strand
GAGACAGCACATCGGCGTTTAATAGACTTCAAGAAAGCCTATGATACAGTTAAGAAGGAAGGATTGTACAATATTCTGATAGACATTAGATACCCGTGAAACAAGTTAAGCTGACAAAAATGCCTTTAAACGAAACTTATAGTAAAGGCACCGTTGTGCCACATGAATATGGTTACGACGGTGTTAAGTTGATATATACTTTGTACAGGAACAGAAAATTGAT
>NW_019751089.1:0-223 GCF_002891405.2 Cryptotermes secundus | reverse complement strand
CTAAAACAAACTGAGAAGACTTAGTATGTACCGTGGTTATTTGTAGTGTGTGTAAATTAGTGTAGAGTTGTTTATGGTTAATCAACTACCAATCTAAATCCCGTGCCTAGTCACTAACACATGAGATTGTTATTAGTATTTTCTATCTTTAAAATCTCCTATATTTGAAATGGTCATTCAATATTACAAGTCCAGAGGGGTGTGCGTGTGTGTGTAAATATAT
>NW_019751088.1:0-223 GCF_002891405.2 Cryptotermes secundus | reverse complement strand
TAGAGCTTCAAGAGAGGAGAAAGAGAAATGCGGGCAGAATATGAATTAAAGATAGAAGGTAAAGCTGTTCCTGTGTTTAACTAATTAAGCACTTCGCCATAAAGGCGTATAGGGAAGTGGATGTACAGATCCACATTTTATTTACCTCAGAACTAGTTGGAGGTGAGTGGTCAGCTTCTCCGCTCTGACCGTTTTTTAACCCGGGGGAAAGAGCCCCCGGTAT
>NW_019751087.1:0-223 GCF_002891405.2 Cryptotermes secundus | reverse complement strand
CATCTGTGAGTCGATTGTCTAGAAAATGTGGAAGCCTCGACGTTTGAAAACCTTATGGCCCCTCCACGGCCTGTCACAAGGATAGCTTCACTTTTAAATTTTACATTCTGTTTCAGTCAAACCGAAGTTGTGTGACTTTGAATTCTGCAATATTTGAAATATTTTGAGTATATGATCAGTTACTATCAGTTTTTAGATCAAAGGATATACACCGAGCGATTAA
>NW_019751086.1:0-223 GCF_002891405.2 Cryptotermes secundus | reverse complement strand
AATCTCAACAGCATACTTCATAAACCCCTCCCAACAGTATGTGTAACCCCTTACTGTTGCTAGGTAACAGCTTGGTATGTTACCACAGCAATGAATCCTCCAGAAGAACTGTGGGACACATCATTTTCTATGCAGTGTTGTCTCAGCCTGTAACAGAAATGAGTACCAGGAAATTTCCTGGGGGGGTAAAGTGCAGCCGGCGCGTAAGGCTGACAACCTTACC
>NW_019751085.1:0-223 GCF_002891405.2 Cryptotermes secundus | reverse complement strand
ACCAACTGCAAAAATGAATTTAGAATGTTGTTTATTAGTCCTGATCGCATTTATATTTATATTTATGTTTGAACAGCACATTTTGGAAGCTGGATATACATTTGGCATGATGAACCAGACCATGAAAGTATTCTATATAAAGGAAGGAACCAAACTCAACACATTAGAAAGATATTATATAACAAAGAAAGGTCTACAGATGAACGATACATATACAGAAATA
>NW_019751084.1:0-223 GCF_002891405.2 Cryptotermes secundus | reverse complement strand
AGCAGACTGAGAACACTTAGTGCTGTAGTGAATTGCAGTGCGTGTAAATTAGCGGTATCGCTATAGATATTTGTAGTTAAGCTCTGTAAGTGTTCAATAAGTACTATTACCAATCCAAATCCCGTGTACAGTCACTCGAAAACATGACAGTATCCACCGATCCTATACTCCACTCCCAGACTATTAATTTTAATTCTATAACCCCCCCCCTTTGACAATTAAA
>NW_019751083.1:0-223 GCF_002891405.2 Cryptotermes secundus | reverse complement strand
TGATCATGTATCCATTAGCACGACAATATTAATACTGTATTATAATTGTATTAACTTTTCAAGCAAAACTATTATTATACAGATATTACGTATTTGTACTTGACTTGTTCCATATTCTACGGTGTCAACCAGTACTTGAATTTATGGAACGTATATAAATTCAAATTCAGATTCATCGAGTCCCTCCGAGACTGCGGTACCTACGGCCTCTTCATGTATTCGG
>NW_019751082.1:0-223 GCF_002891405.2 Cryptotermes secundus | reverse complement strand
GTACTTCATAAATCCTTCCCATTAGTCTGTGTCTATATGTGTATCTCCCATATCGTTGCCAGGCAACGACCCGGTATTCACTTTACCGCTGCAACGAATACACATGTAACAATAGGAGAGTTTTTGGACGCTTGTGTGTTTGAGCTTATTTGTGTATCCCCTTGTTGCTAGGTAACAGCTCGGTAACGCCTTTCTCGCAATAACGAACAATTGGAGGCGTCGT
>NW_019751081.1:0-223 GCF_002891405.2 Cryptotermes secundus | reverse complement strand
GTTGGACGAGAAATCTGTGCAACAGAAACTAGTTACACCAGGAACTCCTTGTTAATATCGGCACACGTGACGAAAATGACGGGCTCTAGTTCTGATGATTGGATTTATTAGCACTTCGGTTACTATTTCACTTAATTACAATTAATATAGCACTATCGCTTGTTTACACACTTTCCAGTTCACCGTTGCAGATGCACTAGGTTTCTCAGTTTCCACTAGTCGT
>NW_019751080.1:0-223 GCF_002891405.2 Cryptotermes secundus | reverse complement strand
TAGAGGCAGGCTCCAGGCAGATTCTTAACAGGCTCCGTTTGGTCTAGTCTGATCCAGGCTGGGATGTTGCTTAAGTACTAGATTTTGCTCCGACCGTGCAGCACACATATGGGTGTACCTTATTGCATTCTGCTGAACTACTTCCATGGAGACGCGATTTCCCGTCATTACATAGTTCTGCTGCAGGCTTTACCCAGCTGTTGCTTAGCAGCGGATGGTTCGT
>NW_019751079.1:0-223 GCF_002891405.2 Cryptotermes secundus | reverse complement strand
GTTATGTACAATTGTAGAAAACATTGAGAGTAAGCACAGTTAAATACAATTTACAATTTCATGACACATACAGAACTCGAAATATAGTTTTAATATTAACCGCTCATCTGTTTTTCAAATTGGGACTAATAGTGACCCAAAATGTGAAGTGTGCCTACACGAAGATGAATGAGCCAGCCATATCCTATGTGATTGTGAGGCCATAGCTTACTTACGATTTCGT
>NW_019751078.1:0-223 GCF_002891405.2 Cryptotermes secundus | reverse complement strand
TAAAGACTTCTGAACAAAACTCGCTCGATTCCTCCATCATCTGCCAACTGCCAACTGCCTACTGCCAACTGCCAACTCCGGAGCTCTCAATCAAATTCTCTGTTGCAACTGCCAACTGTCTCGTTGCTGTCTCATCTCAATCATCTTCGACCCCATATCAAGAGACTCAGTCAAAGTTACACTGCGACTGACGGTCGGTCGGTCAGTCAGTCAGTCAGTCAGT
>NW_019751077.1:0-223 GCF_002891405.2 Cryptotermes secundus | reverse complement strand
CCGGAATTCGTCTGGAGAGACTGAGGAAAACCACGAAAAATATCAGTTTAGCTATTGTCCTGGTTAAAATTCGAACCGAAAATACAAGTATATACAGCATTAAAGTTACTGTAACCGTAATCTGGCCTCGTATTCATGTTGAAAGAATGAATAAACCCATTCTGAAAGAGTTAATGAGTTGCACACCAATAGAAACAAGATCCAATATACGAACATTGTAGGA
>NW_019751076.1:0-223 GCF_002891405.2 Cryptotermes secundus | reverse complement strand
TTTCTCCCACAGCGGGCTTGAAAACTGACTACCATGGTCATTAATGATACTCTTGGGGTGGATTACGTCGCGGAAGTAATGGTCTACAAGCCTATTAAGACAAGACTTAATGGTGGCGGCGCGAAGTGCATAAAGCTTCACATGTTTTGTAAATACGTCGAGGCATACAAAAATATACTTCACACCTCCACGTCCTGTAGGCAAAGGGCCGTACAAATCTATA
>NW_019751075.1:0-223 GCF_002891405.2 Cryptotermes secundus | reverse complement strand
TGCTATCTTTGTGTTGCTAGCTGGCTAGCTTTGCGTTGCTAGATTTCTAGCTTTGCGTTGCTAGATTCCTAGTTTGGCTTTGCAAGCTTACCAGCATTGCGTTGCTAGCTTGCCAGGTTTCCGTTTCTAGCTTGACAGTCTTCCGTTGCTAGCATGCTAGAATTGCGTGGCTAGATTATTAGCTTTACCTTGCTACCTTGCTAGCATTGCGTTGCTACCTTGC
>NW_019751074.1:0-223 GCF_002891405.2 Cryptotermes secundus | reverse complement strand
TGTACTTAACTACGAGTAATTAAGCACTACGACATGAAGGCGTATGAGAGAATGAATGTATAAATCCACATTTTCTTTGACCTCGACACTAGTTGGAGTTGAGTAGTCAGCTTCACGCCCCGGTTACTTTATCCCCGGGGAAAGAGCTCCCTGTACTCATCGGATAGGAGGTTGGGTTGACCCCGGAGCCGGTCTGGACGACATGGAGAAGAGAAAATTCTTG
>NW_019751073.1:0-223 GCF_002891405.2 Cryptotermes secundus | reverse complement strand
TGACAACTGCTAAGCAACGGTTAGGTAAGCACGTTCCCGCTGCAAGGAATAGACGCGCAATATGACAACTGCTAGGCAACGGTTCGGTAAGCACGTTCCCGCTGCAACGAATAGATGCGAAATGTGACAATTACTAGGCAACGCTTAGGTAAGCACGTTCCCGCTGCAACGAATAAATACAGAATAACAGAGGAACTGTAAGACATGGCGACTTACATTCGGT
>NW_019751072.1:0-223 GCF_002891405.2 Cryptotermes secundus | reverse complement strand
TGCAGAGGAACACCGAGTTTGGGGAAAAACATATTGCCTCCATTTCCAGGGTTGCGTATTATCATCGTGCAACCCAGATCATGGAGGCAGCATTTTTTTTTTACGAAATGTTGGTATCCGTCCGCACGGCGCCACAGTCCGGAATGCTATAACGAAACGATTTCGATGCAATTATTTTTGTACTACGTTTTTACAACAGACATTATTTCTGGTGTATTAAGGT
>NW_019751071.1:0-223 GCF_002891405.2 Cryptotermes secundus | reverse complement strand
TGCTCCGTTGTGCGTGACAGCGCTGTCTGAGAGGAAGAAGTTTTTTGGCGGTTGTTTCAGTTAATGTGACGACGAAGCCACTCAGAATTTTTAAGCTTTAAATTGGCATTCCTTGTTATATGTTCTTTGTATAAACTCATGTGCGCGACCGTCCGCCTGTTTCATCTCGATTACCTCTGGATGGGTTTTGAGGAAATCTGACATTATGTGACATACAACTGGT
>NW_019751070.1:0-223 GCF_002891405.2 Cryptotermes secundus | reverse complement strand
CCAACCCAGCTACAATCTTCTCGTCACTGGTCACCATCTTTTCCTGGTTTGCGTTTATTACGGATGAGAAGTCTCCTGGTCTGTGATGTGCTGACCCCTCAGCTGGTCGAAGATATCCTTAATAAACTGCCGGAAGTACGGCTGCTTGTTATGTCCTCACTGTCCGTTATTTGTAGCGGTTTTTCACATTTGAGATTTTTCTGCTTCCATGCTACCGGCGTAG
>NW_019751069.1:0-223 GCF_002891405.2 Cryptotermes secundus | reverse complement strand
TTGTGGCTTCTCATGAAGGACTCAACTCAGCGGAGCGAGTTAGGTAAGTAAAATGGTGGATTGGTGGAAGTAATTTTACCAGCGCTAGTATATTAACCTAATCCTCGTCATTCTTAAGACGAGTCCGAAAATATTTCTGTGCTTCCTTTAACGTAGGTACTGTGAATCCCCCACAAGATTGGACTCACATGTTTGCTGCAGAAGGTTTTTCCCCGCTTCGCAG
>NW_019751068.1:0-223 GCF_002891405.2 Cryptotermes secundus | reverse complement strand
CTTGTTTATGCTGTAACGCTGCCATCACCGTTACGTCGTGACGACAGGGGCGTGCAAGCACCCATCCTTGCCACCCCCAGCTTGCTCTGTGATGAGTTAACCAATCATCCTAGCTTACCCTCAGCTAGGATTCTCCTCTTCGAGGTTTCCTTCTCGGTAAAAGCTGCCACCATCTATCATCTGTCCTTTTGATTGTGGGCACCACTCCCTGGCATATAGTCAT
>NW_019751067.1:0-223 GCF_002891405.2 Cryptotermes secundus | reverse complement strand
TTGCCATTTGTTATTGTTATTTTTCTGTGTTTCTTCTTCCTCTTCATCGCTGGATGAGGTCATTTTTTTATGTGTTGACCTCTGTCTTCGTTGTTTATGCAGTTTATGTCAGGTGGTTGCATTTCTTGTTGTACTGGTGTTGTGTAGTAGTGGGGGGGGCACTTTCCACTGTGTCGCTTGGGTTTGTGGTGGTATCACAGTTGGTGAAAAAGGGTATGTTGGT
>NW_019751066.1:0-223 GCF_002891405.2 Cryptotermes secundus | reverse complement strand
GTGCCACGTGGCGGCGGCGGTGTGTTACGTGGCCTGTTACGTGGCGCAGGCAGCGGCTCCTATGCTGTTAGAATGGTCCCCTATCACAGCTGCTCTGCTGTTACGTCATCGCTTGCAACGAGTGTTACCGTGTCGTTACAGTCTTTTCTATGTCATTTGGCCACTATCAGATATATATAATCCATATAAATTACGAATAAAAATAATCACTGAACTGTGTAAT
>NW_019751065.1:0-223 GCF_002891405.2 Cryptotermes secundus | reverse complement strand
CCGGATTATGAGGGAACAGAATTGCAGCTTCGTCATTCTTGACCTCGGCCTTAGATGGAGAAGTGTGTTCAGCTCCACATACCGGCCGCTTTAACCCCGGAGGAAGGTCCTATGCTAGCCACAGCCCAAGGTGTACCAGGAATTAATTCTTTAGTTTCAAAGTGGCCGATGGGTGAAGCTGAGAAGTTTCAAGTTGAAATGATGTGTGGAACTATACCTCCAC
>NW_019751064.1:0-223 GCF_002891405.2 Cryptotermes secundus | reverse complement strand
AGCAGTATAAAGATCGAAAATAAAAACTGAGTGTTTGTTGTGTTGGCGGTGACATAATTCCCATACAGGCAAAGAGAGTGATGGGAAGGCTTCATGAAGCGGACCTTTAAGATGGCCTCATGTTCCGTGAATTATATATCAAGTTCCATAAAGACTGGCTCAGGAATTCAAGCTGAACAAGGAGGATACACAGACACACAGACGTACAGAATATAAAGAATGT
>NW_019751063.1:0-223 GCF_002891405.2 Cryptotermes secundus | reverse complement strand
TTGCTGAAGGTACGTGCACCTGCAAAGCAATGTCTACACTTCACAACTTGACCACATGTGGTGGATAGAGCAACAAGAAAATGTATCGTCACCCTCTGGGGATCTCAGGACCACAAAGGGGAGGGAGACACGGGCCTACGAATTGGCTCTCCAGAGAATCACTATAGCCTCATGAAGTTGTGGAAAGGCTGCTTTGTCGAATATACCCTTGAGAACCGCTATA
>NW_019751062.1:0-223 GCF_002891405.2 Cryptotermes secundus | reverse complement strand
TTTTGTATACAGTTGAGCATCCAGTGAGATAACAGATGACCTGTATACTCAGTTAAGTGAGAGATTCTGAAATTTTCACAAGCTTGCATTTGTGTCACTATTGAACACTGCAAAATTTCACTGTTGCTTGGCAGTTAGAAATTAATCATCATTGCTGTTTTCATCAAATAAACTTAACTTGAATGGCAAAGCAGTTCATGCAGTAGCGCTTTTTATGAAGAAT
>NW_019751061.1:0-223 GCF_002891405.2 Cryptotermes secundus | reverse complement strand
GAAGGAACCTAGACCACAAACCATGGCAGAGTCAGTGGAAATCGATATCCTCCAGATGGAGGATCTCGATGGAAGAGGTTCGGGACCGGATGGACACCCTCCGAATTGGGGACGACCTTAGAGGTCAGAGTAAAGACGTTTCGCTCGTCGCAGGCATCAAGGAATGGACTGGAGAGACCCAGGGTAGGCCCGTGCACGACTTCTTAACCCAGATTGAAACCTT
>NW_019751060.1:0-223 GCF_002891405.2 Cryptotermes secundus | reverse complement strand
TGCTAGCATTGCATTGCTAACTTGCTAGGTTTGCTTTGCTAGCTTCCTAGCTATGCGGTGTTAACTTGCTATCTTTGCGTTCGTAGCTAGTTAGCTTTGCTTTGCTAGCTTGTTATCTTGCTACATTTTCGTTGATAGATTGCTAGTTTTGCGTTGCTAGCATGCTAGCTTTGAATTTCTAGCTAGCTAGCTTTGCGTTGCTAGCTTAATTGTTTTGCTAGCT
>NW_019751059.1:0-223 GCF_002891405.2 Cryptotermes secundus | reverse complement strand
CCTACTTCATAAATCCATCCTATCAGTATGGGAAGAAATAATAGCTTACTTTATTTTCCTACGATACGGACCGCATAGAAAACGACGCGCCCAAAAATGTTTCCATTGTTGTGTATGTATTCATTGCAGCGGTAACGTGTTTACTGAGCCTTTCCCTAGCAACAATAGGGGGATACATATGCAGACACACAGACTGATGGGAGGGATTTATGAAGTATGCCTT
>NW_019751058.1:0-223 GCF_002891405.2 Cryptotermes secundus | reverse complement strand
GTTTCGGTGAGTAGCAGGTCCAGAACTTATGAGACTCCTCGTTATACAAAAGTATCTCCTACCTTCCATTACTTCCTCCAACGTATGTACAAGTACTTTAGCATCATTGCTCAAAGCAAGAGCTTCTGACCCCAGTTGTCACGTATATGAGTGGTTATAGACGGGGTTCTGGTTGGAAATTGGATTTATTGACCACTTCATTACACGAGTCGTGACTACACTT
>NW_019751057.1:0-223 GCF_002891405.2 Cryptotermes secundus | reverse complement strand
TTGCTAGCTTTGCGTTGCTAACTTGCTAGCTTTGCATTGCCATCTTGATAGCTTTGGTTTCTTGCTTGCTTGCTTTGCGTATCCGGCTTGCTAGCTTTGCGTATCCGGCTTGCTAACTTTGCGTTGAAAGCTTGCAAGTTTGCGTTGCTCGCTTGCTAGCTTCGCGTTGCTAGCTTATTAATTTGCTAGATTTGCGTTGCTATCTTGCTAGCTTTGCGTTGCT
>NW_019751056.1:0-223 GCF_002891405.2 Cryptotermes secundus | reverse complement strand
TAGCTTTGCGTTGCTTGCTTGCTAGCTTTCGTTCTTATGTTGATAGCTTTACGTTGCTACCTTGCTTGTTTGCGTTGCTTGCTTCCTTGCTTTGTGATTCTTGCTTGCTTGCTTTCGTTGCTAGCTTGCTTGCGTTGAGTTCCTAGCTTGCAAGTTTCTTAGATTTGCGTTGCTAAGATGCTAGCTTTCGTAGCTATCTTGTTAGCTTTGCTTTGCTAGTTTA
>NW_019751055.1:0-223 GCF_002891405.2 Cryptotermes secundus | reverse complement strand
TTGTTAGCTTTGCGTTGCTAGCTTGCTAGCATTGCGTTGCTTGCATTTTATCTTTGCGTTGCTAGCTAGCTAGCGTGCCATATTTGCGTTGCAAACTTGCTAGCGTTGCGTTGCTTTCTTGCTCCTTTTGCGTTGCTAGCTTCCTAGCTTGCTAGATTTATGTTGCTAGCTTGCTAGGTTTGCAATGTTACATTTGCAGATTTGCGTTGCTAGCTTGTTAGAA
>NW_019751054.1:0-223 GCF_002891405.2 Cryptotermes secundus | reverse complement strand
ATTAGGGAGGGAGTTCGAGTATAATTATTTGTTTACTGGATAAAAGCTCCCTCACCGACAGTGCCGTGTGAGGAGGTGAATTGTCTCGCGACAGGAACGGTGATTTAACTGTTAATTCTAAGTTTTACTCTCTATTAAAGTAAATGAAACATTGTGAACATGACAGAAGAGACGTGGTTAAGCATATAAAAAGTGCAGGCTTATAATTATTTCTGGGCAGAGT
>NW_019751053.1:0-223 GCF_002891405.2 Cryptotermes secundus | reverse complement strand
GTACACACTTTACAGTTCGCGGTTAAGCGCTAGGATCCTCAATCTTCACTAGTCGTATCCTGGCAACGGATACACACGCTCTGATAACAGACTCAACAACAACAAAATGAAGAAAATCATGTATTAATTGTGTACTCCATTACAGAAAGCCTTACTCTTGTTTTATGCACGTGATACCTCGGAAAGTAGGCGCAATGTCCTCGGCTGAAGAAGAATTATATTT
>NW_019751052.1:0-223 GCF_002891405.2 Cryptotermes secundus | reverse complement strand
CCTAGCAACATTAAGGATATACACAGGTAGACCCACAGAATCGCGTAAGAAACGATACTGACCTCATAGAAAACGACGCATCCAGCAATTCTGCAGTTGTTGAATGTATTCGTTACTGCGGGAACATCGTTACCGAACCGTTGCCTAGCAACTGTAAGGGAATACTCCGACGGACACGCAGAATGATGAGGCTGTTTTATAAAGTACGCAGTTGAGGTGGCTT
>NW_019751051.1:0-223 GCF_002891405.2 Cryptotermes secundus | reverse complement strand
CCTAGCAACATTAAGGATATACACAGGTAGACCCACAGAATCGCGGAAGAAACGATACTGACCTCATAGAAAACGACGCGTCCAGCAATTCTGCAGTTGTTGAATGTATTCATTACCGCGGGAACATCGTTACCGAACCCTTGCCAAGCAACTGTAAGGGAATACTCCGACGGACACTCAGAATGATGAGGCTGTTTTATAAAGTACGCAGTTGAGGTGGCTT
>NW_019751050.1:0-223 GCF_002891405.2 Cryptotermes secundus | reverse complement strand
GATAACAATAAGGTACAATCATGTGTGATAAGTGGTAATCCACAACACATGTAGAGTCAAACATGGTTACAGCAGTCACAGACAATAAAGGTACAAGTTCACAAGATCCTGCCACTGATCCCTATCCTGAGTCAGATGAATCCAGTTCACATTCTCATAAACTCATTTAAGACAGATCCTAATGTTATTCTCCAATTCATGCCTTTGTCTTTCAAGTGATCTT
>NW_019751049.1:0-223 GCF_002891405.2 Cryptotermes secundus | reverse complement strand
TCATTTCTATGTGCAATCTCCTTGTAACCATCCTATCGAAGAATATCCCGAGATATTTTATGCAATTAACAAATGGAATATTTCTTCCAGTCAATGTAAGAAGAGACACAGGCGGAAGACGACTGCGAGAGAAGTAGATTCCCTGAGTCTTATCTCCATTAATTTTGATAATCCAGCCCTCAAACCAGGTCTCCATTGAGCTGAGACCGCGCTGGAGTTTTCT
>NW_019751048.1:0-223 GCF_002891405.2 Cryptotermes secundus | reverse complement strand
CAGAAGACGGCATTCTTCAAAGTCACCGCCGTGGAAACCTCAAATATTATATACTAAAGTGTAGTTTCAAAGTATAAATTCTGTTACTTTTCCAGAACTTGAAGAAGTATTGTCGTCAGATTTTTTGACGAAGTTCTTTTTTATCAAATTTCCGTTGAAATTTAAAGCTAGTTACTTCATAATTTTATTTTTCTCTCCTAATGAATTAGACTACGACTACATT
>NW_019751047.1:0-223 GCF_002891405.2 Cryptotermes secundus | reverse complement strand
CCCCCCCATTCCCCTACTCTGATTATCCGGCACTCACGCGCGGTCCAGGGGCCACCAGAAAATAATATGGCAGAAGTTTGTAAGATTTGAGGCTTTCACGGCGGTGACTGAAAGTACTGATGTTGATAGTCTCACTGTCAGCAGCGTCAGTGGTGCACAGGCAGGTTACAGGATGTTGCTGCATAACTGCACTGTAATGTCCTTTCTTTGAGCTTCTCTGTCA
>NW_019751046.1:0-223 GCF_002891405.2 Cryptotermes secundus | reverse complement strand
AATTCATTATTTTACAAATTTAATTGATTGCTTTACCAATTTTAACTTATTGTTTTAACAGTGTAATTCATTTTTAACAAATTTTGATTCACTGTTTCACAGATTTTAGTTTATTGTTTTTTTCTAATTTTAATTCATTCTTTTAACAATTTGTTAATATATTGTCGCGTGTTGGGCGTATAACGCGACAAATAACTTCTTTTTGTATTTTATATAGCGAATT
>NW_019751045.1:0-223 GCF_002891405.2 Cryptotermes secundus | reverse complement strand
AGACGGATAACGGATCCTTGAAAAATGTAAGAAAGTCCGCATGTTTCTGAAAGACATTAACCAAGGAAAGTTACATCCATGCTTGCTGATTCTGTATAACACAATATAGTGACTAGGCTGTAGGCTGGACCGCCGAGGAATCGACGTTTGTTTCCTTGTAATATCGGAATTTATTTTGTTCTCCACGGCATCCAGACTGGTTGTGGGGCCCATCCTGCCTTCT
>NW_019751044.1:0-223 GCF_002891405.2 Cryptotermes secundus | reverse complement strand
ACTTCGTCCATTTTCTGTTATTCCGAATAGAATATAACGTTTCGGAAGCTGAATTTGTGTCCGTCTTCCGGCCATCGATTTTGTTCCGTTTTAACTTATAGCTTTTAGGCTTTCAGGGGTGCCTTCCGGGAGTGTCTTCTTCCTCGCTTGACTCTCTCTTCGACCCTGAGAAACATCGGTAAATTTTTACAACACTACACGACGTCACATGAAATATAATATT
>NW_019751043.1:0-223 GCF_002891405.2 Cryptotermes secundus | reverse complement strand
TGCCCAACACTTGTATTACAATGTGGCAATAACAGTCTACTTGACTACTCAAAGAATACATTGTTAACCTTTAACGTCTGCAGTGCACTGATCAATACATTGATGAGTATGATCGTCTTAGCCAAAGTACCCCAATTTGTGCATTAGGGCATTTAAATGCCACTAGCTGAAGCTTCCGCACACACTGCTAGTAGAAGCGTATGCACAATCCTAAATATTTATT
>NW_019751042.1:0-223 GCF_002891405.2 Cryptotermes secundus | reverse complement strand
CGCAAAGCTAGCAAGCTATCAACGCAAAGATAGCAACCTAGCAACTCATATCAAGCAAGCTAGGAAGCAAACAACAAAAAGCTAGGAAGCTAGCAACGCAAAGCTGGCAATCTAGAAATGAAAACCTGGTAAGCTAGCAACTCAAACCTGGCAAGCTAGCAACTCAAATCTGTCAAGCTAACAAAGCAAAGCTAGCAAACTAGCAACGAAAAGCTGGCAAGTT
>NW_019751041.1:0-223 GCF_002891405.2 Cryptotermes secundus | reverse complement strand
CACGGGGGTCTCTCAACTTAACACCATTGAGTGTCTGCTTATAACACATCAGACCCCACAGAAAACACTGTTCCGACAAGTCTTCTATTGTTGCATCACGCAGCTGTAGCACGGACAGCGTAAACACTGCATTCCAGTTAGCTCATTTGGTGTGTGTTTGGAAATCTGTTGCCTAGAAACGGGAGTTGTTTACAGGGTCATTGCTTAGCAACGGTCTACATGT
>NW_019751040.1:0-223 GCF_002891405.2 Cryptotermes secundus | reverse complement strand
GCGTTGCTAGCTTGCTAGAATTACGTGGCTAGCTTGCAAGCTTTGTGTTGCTACCTTGCTAGATTTGCATTGCAATCTTGCTAACTTTGCGTTGAGAGATTGTTAGCTTTGCGTTGCTTGCTTGCTTGCTAGCTTTGCGTTCCTAGCTTAATAGCTTTGCTTTGCTAACTTGGTAGCATTGTGAAGCTAGCTTACTAGCGTTGCGTTGCCAGCTTGATAAGTT
>NW_019751039.1:0-223 GCF_002891405.2 Cryptotermes secundus | reverse complement strand
AGAAGGTGCCGATCACGTGAGGAAGTGCCTTGCAGTTATAAAGTTCTGTTGGCCACCAATGCTGCTTCGGTAGATTTAATTAATTACATTTACAGTGACAGTAAAAGCGAAACTTATTCAGCAGACCAGCTTTAAAGCTTACAGCTGTTAATGTGTTTAAAATGTTTTAAAACACTTTGAAATAATTTTAACTTGGTTCCTTTTGTAAAGCAATTCCTTTCTT
>NW_019751038.1:0-223 GCF_002891405.2 Cryptotermes secundus | reverse complement strand
GACTTACCATTGACAGCAAGCTCAACTGGAAACAACACATCCTCATGAAAAGAAAACAAATGGATCAAACAATCAAAGACCATTCTGGCTCAGATGTACCAATGGTCACTTCCATGTACTCAGAAGGGCACGTGTGTCAAGAGTACTTTGTATTACTGTACTGCTTGAAATATATGACGACATTAGCTGATACCTGGAACTTAGTTGTCAGCCATACCCTGTT
>NW_019751037.1:0-223 GCF_002891405.2 Cryptotermes secundus | reverse complement strand
ACTGGAAGATTTAAAATTAATATATATATATTTATATACATCTCTAAGCATCCATTTAAATGTAGAACTTTTATCCTAATTTTAATACGTTTATGAGACTTCTATTAATTCAGACGAAATGTTGAATGTATTAACTGTCATACTATTAAGACTAATATTACTCATTTTACACAGTAAATGTGAATGAGATTCTGATTAGTTAGTTAGTTATTGGAGAGGGTGG
>NW_019751036.1:0-223 GCF_002891405.2 Cryptotermes secundus | reverse complement strand
TACAAATATTCTATTTTCATACCCTCTGGAATAGAACAGTGTTATGTTAGATTCGGATGGGCAGTTTGACGTATCTATTGTAACGCATTTGATCTACGTGTCGTCAGGCAAAAGGTCTGCGAACACGGTCCAATACGAAACAAAAGAGGAAGCTGTGTTTCTGTAGATCCCACAGACTCGCCAATAGACTGGTTGGATAGCGATCACGTGATATGTGTTTACT
>NW_019751035.1:0-223 GCF_002891405.2 Cryptotermes secundus | reverse complement strand
GGATAATAAGGTTAGTATTTCGTACCTCTAGGCACTAGTATAGTATGTGCATAGCGCAGTGGTATGTCTGTGTACCATGCCATGTGATGGGCCCTTTAACGACGCGGTTAGTCTCGGACTATATAGCGTCAGGTGGCAACATTATTAGTAGTGAGCTAGTGAGGTTGGAGCAGGTTAGGATGGGAAACCGAAGGACTCGGAGGAAACGCCCGAGTGCCACTTT
>NW_019751034.1:0-222 GCF_002891405.2 Cryptotermes secundus | reverse complement strand
TGCTAGCTTGCTAGTTTTGCGTTGCTGGCTTGGTAGCTTTGCGTTTCTATTTTGCTACATTTGCGTTCTATCTTGCTAGCTTTGCGTTGCTAGCTTTCTATGTTATCCTTGCTAGCTTGCTAGTTTTGCGTTGCTAGCTTCCTACCTTTTCGTTGCTTGTTTCCTTTTTTGTCCTTCATCTTGCAAATTTTGCGTTGCTAGTTTGATATATTTGACTTGCTA
>NW_019751033.1:0-223 GCF_002891405.2 Cryptotermes secundus | reverse complement strand
ACTGATTTTGACCTTCTTCAACCTAATTAATTTAATTTTAACCAAGAATATTTCTCGACTTCAATATATTATAAATAAAATCAAACATTTTGTGAAAAATTTTACCCTAATTTTGCGAATTCTAGCGATCTTTTTGACGATTTACATAATTCTTTCAAAAAAAATTTAAAGAAATTTAGAAAGATTATAAATTAAATTAAGGAATAAATTGAATTTTCAACGA
>NW_019751032.1:0-223 GCF_002891405.2 Cryptotermes secundus | reverse complement strand
TTTATTGATCTCTCACAAGCCGCAACTACAACTGAGTATAACACTATTGCCGATTCCCACGCTACAGATCGCTCCTCACTGAATCTTCTCAGCGTTTCTACTGGTCCTCACCAGCCGTTTCCTAGCAACGGACTGCCTTCCAGTGCCGACTCCCTGAACTCCGATCTACGGCTCTGTTTCTCTTCCGACTCAGTTCTTGACAACTCAACTGTTTGACACATTT
>NW_019751031.1:0-222 GCF_002891405.2 Cryptotermes secundus | reverse complement strand
GTTGCTAGCTTGCTAGCTTTGCGTTGCTATCTTGCTAGTTTGGTTTGCTAGCTTGGTAACCTTTGCGTTGCTAGCTTGCTAGATAAGTGTTTCTAGCTTGCCATCCATCCGTTGCTAGCTTGCCAGCTTTGCTTTGCTATCTTGCCAGCCTTGCGTTGCTAGCTTGCTAGCTTTGCCTTGCTAGCTTTCAAGATATGCTTTGCTATCTTGCTAGCTTTGCGT
>NW_019751030.1:0-223 GCF_002891405.2 Cryptotermes secundus | reverse complement strand
CTAAGTGCATGGGGAAACCCACCCTCTCTAATAACTAACCAACTACAGTAAGATTGTGTCATGATCAATTGTAGTTCCGCCTGATGAAGATCCAATAAATCGACTCATCGATCGAAACCCGCGTCTGAAGTCATTAATACAAACGACAATATTGTCGCGTATTGGGTTCGTATAACGTGACAAATAACTTCACGCCGTATTTTATATAGCGAACTTTATTTCA
>NW_019751029.1:0-223 GCF_002891405.2 Cryptotermes secundus | reverse complement strand
ATCACAAGAAAGAGAACTCATGATCATTATTGGGGCCAGTACTGGATTCATTATCCATTTTGGGCTAAGGGCATACGAATAACGACCACAAATGAACTGTTTTTATAAATTCTTTGGTGGTTCTAAAGCCCTTATTGGACCCTGGCCACTTTTTCAATTTTGTAATCCTATTCACAGCCGATAGGACTCCTTGGACGAGTGATCAGCCCGTCGCAAGGCCTCT
>NW_019751028.1:0-223 GCF_002891405.2 Cryptotermes secundus | reverse complement strand
TGGTGGTGGTGGTGGTAACAGTGGTATCGAAACATGTAACACTAAAATGCATCGTGTTTGATAGATAGCACACTGCGTTAAATGCAGATGTGTCGGCGGACGAAGTCCTATGGCTGCTAAATCGCTGCTGGCCTTCGCCAGCATAGTGATTCTTTGGTTGACTCTCACGGGGCTCATGACCATATTTTAATGTTTACATAATCTAAGACTGACTGTTAAATTT
>NW_019751027.1:0-223 GCF_002891405.2 Cryptotermes secundus | reverse complement strand
TGCTAGCTTTCTAGCTTTCAGTTGCTAGCTTGGCAGCTTTGCTATGCTAGTTTGCTAGCTTGCTAGATTTGCGTTGTTAGCTATATCGCTTTACGTTGCGAGCGTGCTAGCTTTGCATTCCTAGCTTGGTATCTTGCTAGATATGCGTTCCTTTTTTCTAGCTTTTGGTTTCTTGCTGGCTAGAATTGCGTTACTAGCTTGCTAACTTCCGTTTGCTAGATTT
>NW_019751026.1:0-223 GCF_002891405.2 Cryptotermes secundus | reverse complement strand
TCATTACATGTGCAGAGAATGTGATGCTGGACTGCGCATTTTTCCCCTGCCTCAAACAATTCCACACACAGAAACTATTCTGAGAGGACAAAAACAGACACATGTACACAGTGTAAATAGCAGTCTTTTTTATTGCTTTTGACACTAAATGATTCCCTAAGCACAGTTTTCTGAAGGTGAGTACTTGCTGTCATAAAAATCTATTCTAAGCAGCTGAATATTT
>NW_019751025.1:0-223 GCF_002891405.2 Cryptotermes secundus | reverse complement strand
CCACACAGCCTCCATTCTAATGGGTATCGGGGTGAAGTGGCCGGAGCATGAAGCTGACCATTGAACTTGATCTAGTGCCGAGGTCAAGAAAATATGGCTCTATACATCCATTACCTCATATACCTTCATGGTGTAGTGCTTAATGAGTTAAGCACAGGGACAAATTTACCTTTACCTCTTCCTCTTGTTCAGGCGTCAAGAGTGTTAAAGCACGCTTTAGTTT
>NW_019751024.1:0-223 GCF_002891405.2 Cryptotermes secundus | reverse complement strand
TTCTAAAAATTCTCTTTCTTCACTATTTAAATGGTCTAGTCTAAGTTTGTTTAGTACCTCCCTTCCTCGGTACTTACTTGCTCGATTCGCCGTGCTTTCCTCACTAAGCAGGGTCTCGAACCTTGCTAGCTTTAATTTTGGTTCGGGTATTACGACATCATAATCATTTGTATTCAAAATACTTGTCAAAGTGTACCCGTTTCTCACAGTAGTCAGCGAACTG
>NW_019751023.1:0-223 GCF_002891405.2 Cryptotermes secundus | reverse complement strand
ACCGAGAACTGACTCGTCCCTGAACCGAACAAATTTTGTCGCTTATATAGCCGAGGAAAGGACATGCGACACAGGAAACACATGTCACATGACAGCCACCCACCGCTACCTGACGTCACCGCGGATACGGAAAACACAGTCTCCTCTGTTGTTGCCTGTTGGACCGTGTTTACATAGCTGTTGCCTGGCAACGCGGTGATCACATCCGTTACAATATTCTATT
>NW_019751022.1:0-223 GCF_002891405.2 Cryptotermes secundus | reverse complement strand
AACTGGCGGCTTCTCAAGAAGGGTTCAGCTCCATGAGTAAGTAAGTAAATCCTTAAGGTCATAGTCCTTATGTAACATCCTCCCCGGCAAGAGGATGTGTTTTTCTCTTATGAACAGGCTTGACCTCTGCCAAGTGTGTATACCGCAGATGTAGCACTGTCATGTGTAGGGGTGACCATAGACGGGGTTTGGATTGGTGAATGGATTTATCGACCATTCATAC
>NW_019751021.1:0-223 GCF_002891405.2 Cryptotermes secundus | reverse complement strand
AGTTACTTTACGACTGGCGGTTTACCACCAATCAGTTCGTCTAGGCGCCAAGCCCCTTGAGACTCACACCCAGCATTTTTTTTTAACTGAACCCTTGCGGTCATAGTCCTTATGTAGCATCCTCTCTGACGAGAAGCTGGGTCTGTCGTTTATAATTGCTGTTGGCACTCGCCAGCGCAGTCATTTTAGGGTCCGAGTCCCATGTGACTCATAATTAAATTTT
>NW_019751020.1:0-223 GCF_002891405.2 Cryptotermes secundus | reverse complement strand
TTTTCTTTCATGCAAACAAACAATGCAAAACTTGTAAGACCGAAAATGTAAGACACATACTGAACTATGAAGAACCCGATTTTCAGCATTCTTCTAAACGTTCTCTTCAGCAATTTACAATAAATGGTATGTTTCCCAGGACAATAATAATAATAAATTCAAAATGTCTTGAACGATTTTGATTCGCCTCTACACTGGCGACTCTGGTGTCTGAGGCACCAGA
>NW_019751019.1:0-223 GCF_002891405.2 Cryptotermes secundus | reverse complement strand
TAACGACTCCCGAGAGCAGTTTTTGGTTTTGCCTCTGGTAGGTAACAAATCATTGGTTCATTCCTGCTTTTGGCTAAGACTGCAACAGTAAGTTCGCCGGTTGCTTTCGAGCCCCTTAATGGTTCACCGGAGCTTCCAGCTCCATGTTGAAGCATTTCTCATAGGGATCCCCTTAAAGGGGGGTTCCTCTTCAGGTTAAGTTCCTTACGACCGTTTTATTTTT
>NW_019751018.1:0-223 GCF_002891405.2 Cryptotermes secundus | reverse complement strand
CAAGCGGCGGTCGCTCGGCCAGTATAGTTCGCTTGCAGACTACAAGCCACGGAGCTTTTTTTTTTGTTTACCTTCCTTCAAAAGTGATACTGCTCGACCCTAATCTAAGGCCATATATCCTCCACCCCTCCGTAGAATTGTTCCCTTGCGTGAACATATAGGTAACCTAAGAAGTATGTGTAGCCTGTCCCTTTGCTTACACAAATAATTCCTCATCCGAAAG
>NW_019751017.1:0-223 GCF_002891405.2 Cryptotermes secundus | reverse complement strand
AAAAAGAAAACATTTCTCTACATATCCTCCACCAACATTGATACAATTGTCCCAACCCTTTACAAGTGCGTCCAAACCCGCAACATAGAAATCTGTTTACTCTTGTCTCAGCATTTCCGCGCCCTCGTTTGAACCTTTTCGTCATCAGCGACATATTTGCCACCCAGCTATGAACAGCTTTACGCTAGAAACACTGCCCGCCGTAAATAAGATTTTTTTTTTT
>NW_019751016.1:0-223 GCF_002891405.2 Cryptotermes secundus | reverse complement strand
CAGATGTAATAGGTTTTCTGTCTGTATCATTTGGTAGCGGCACAGTTCAACTTCATAACAGTCTAGGTAGGAGGCTCGCATATGCATGTTCGCAGGTTGGGTTCAGTAGTCAAAATGGCGACCTTATTTGAGGAGTGTATTACCGGAAAACAACGTTCTTTTGTGCGTTTACTGTGGGGAAAAACTCGATACTAATAATATTCGTGAAGAATGTTTTTTTTTT
>NW_019751015.1:0-222 GCF_002891405.2 Cryptotermes secundus | reverse complement strand
GTTTGACATTTCTTTGCCTCTAACTGTAACAGTCAGGGTAGCCAGGTACCTAGCAGAGACTTGAAATGAATACCTCCTGAATATGAGTCATTACCACTATGTCAATCCACTCGGTGATGGTGATGGTGATAACTCAGAGTACCCTGAAAATGGAGCTCCTCCAAAAAGATTAATAACCAACTAATAGACAACATCACAACACATCACATCCCAGAAGACTAC
>NW_019751014.1:0-222 GCF_002891405.2 Cryptotermes secundus | reverse complement strand
AACATGAGTAAATACGCGCTGTCACTATGGGCTCTATGCACCCTCTGTCACTGCACTGTAACATTTATATAAAGTATACCGAGGTTTCCTGTCAATTCAGGCTTGTGCAGGTTATGCCTTAACTTATGCAACTACTCTTGAATTGCAGTAAGCTGAACGGTCGTAAGCCTGACCACCGTCAAGTTTAAGCATCTCTTACTTCCTATACTTGGCTTCTCCTCT
>NW_019751013.1:0-222 GCF_002891405.2 Cryptotermes secundus | reverse complement strand
GTCATGTAACGTGTTTGCAGGAAGAAGACTTGTGTACTAGACTATGAGATGTGAGCGCTTCGGTGCGGTGGCTAAGAAAATCGCTGTCTCCTGGGATGTGATGCTGTGTAGCTCCGTATGCACTGACGTTTCGGAGGGACATGCCTCTGAATGGCGGAAGCAGGCTCATCTGGAGCTCTGGCAACTGGATGCAGGGACAGTTGGCCCCACATCCCAGGTGGC
>NW_019751012.1:0-222 GCF_002891405.2 Cryptotermes secundus | reverse complement strand
AGCCTAGCTGCCTTGCTCGATAGATAGTATTGTTGTAGTAAGGGATCGTAGTGCACAGAGAATGAAACATAACTTTTTAATAGGTAACACGATTTTTTATCTCAAAAGTGCCATGGAAGTGACGCGAATTCTAGAACAAGGAGATCCTTGAATGGTGTAGGACTTACACATTGCCTGTATGGCGCAGTCGGTACAGCGACTGGCTACGGGCTATACGACGGA
>NW_019751011.1:0-222 GCF_002891405.2 Cryptotermes secundus | reverse complement strand
GTCAGAGTTCGAGTCCCGGTAAGGGCAGGTCTTTCTCCTCTGCACGTCCTTCAGACCGTACAGGCCTCCTATTCTGTGGGTACATGAGGCCTTTTCCCCGGGGGTAAAGCGGCTGGGACGTGAAGCTGAGCCTCAAGTGCAGAGGTCAGGAATACGTGGATCTATACAACCACTCCCCCCATACGTCTTCATCTAGTACGGAATCAAGGGTGCTTCATTGTC
>NW_019751010.1:0-222 GCF_002891405.2 Cryptotermes secundus | reverse complement strand
GTAATGATGCCATCCTCAATGAGGCTGGCCAAACCACTGCTGTGTTTTTGGTAGGGACGCATCATGGACCAGAGATGCGTTGGAACACAGCTTTGGGACACCTTTGTGGTCCCACTGGGCAACGACAATCTCGGGGTCTGTATGAGGATGACCTACCGGGACTGGTGGCTAAGTTCCTATAAGGGCAATGGCATTATAACCGTAGCCTCCCATGCGGTGGCA
>NW_019751009.1:0-222 GCF_002891405.2 Cryptotermes secundus | reverse complement strand
CGTTGCCATATTTGCGTTAATAGCATGCCAGTTTGCGTTGCTAGCATGCCACCTTTGCCTTCCTGGCTTGCCAGTTGGCGTTGCTAGCTTGCCAGGTTTGATATGTTAGCTTGTTAGATTTGGGTGGCTTGCTTGCTATCTTTGCGTTGGTACCTTGCTAGCTTTCCGTAGCTAGCGTGCTAGCTTTGCGTTGCTAGCTTGCTAGCTTTGACTTGCTAGCTT
>NW_019751008.1:0-222 GCF_002891405.2 Cryptotermes secundus | reverse complement strand
GCCTGTCAATATTGTGGCATGTAGACCCTTTGCTAGGCAATGGCCACAAAATAAGCAACTATACAATGGCTGTTACTAGGCAGCAGCACAGGAACGGTGTTTTCTTTGTAGTCCATGCCGACATATTATAAGCAGGATAAGTTAGGTGTTGCAGTTAAATAACTGTTGGGGTTTAGATGTGAGCTGTTGCTACGAGAAGCTGGTAGGCTAGGGACAGTTAGG
>NW_019751007.1:0-222 GCF_002891405.2 Cryptotermes secundus | reverse complement strand
GTTCCTCCCTTAGTGTCACAAACCCATACAGTTTCACACCCATACTAAAGCACAGGCAAAATTATAGTTTTGTACATTCTAACTGTTGCATTTTTTAGATAGCAGATGAGAAGACAAAGGTTCTAGACTGAATGGTAGCAAGCATTACCCAAATACCCAAATTATAATCAAATTTTGATCCTTTATCAGATAGGGTCTTACATTTAAGGGTGATTGTGTGAA
>NW_019751006.1:0-222 GCF_002891405.2 Cryptotermes secundus | reverse complement strand
ATTATAATGTTGTGTCCCTGCATGCTACATGCCCCCTTTCCATCTCAGTGTACTTGGTTTGATCGTCTCAATAATGAAGCGCACAAGCAGTAGCATAGTTTGTTGAGGCACTATGGTATGAACCGGATAGTCGCGGTTTCGAGTCCCGATGAGGTAGATATTTTTTCAGTTCACCTGATCCTTCCAGCCGCACTGTGGCCCTGGAGTCGACTCAGCCTCTAA
>NW_019751005.1:0-222 GCF_002891405.2 Cryptotermes secundus | reverse complement strand
AATTACTTGTCGGTTACCAGGATAAGGGACAATATACATATAGTAGTACTAACACACAACATGATGCATTCCTTAAAAATACTTGAAAGTAAAGAACAACTCTTACATATCGCATTTCAGATAAATATGATATTTTAGGGTTCAAGTGAGTGCTAAGGCTGTCGCCGCCCTCTTGCATAACATCAACTGAACCAAAAGTCAGGGCTTTCATGCAGTCGTGAA
>NW_019751004.1:0-222 GCF_002891405.2 Cryptotermes secundus | reverse complement strand
CGACTGCTTTTTTCATAGTCACCGCCGTCAAATCCTCAAATCTTCCTATATTCCCTTCTACCCCGAAGTTGCAGGCGATACGTTCCTCCGAAACGTCTGCTAACACGACATCTACACCGTGCAACATCCTAGAAGAATAGTTTCTTCATAGTGACCATCGCGAGAACTTCAAATTTCATATTTTTCCTTCTACCCTGAAGATGGAGGCGATATGTTCCTCCG
>NW_019751003.1:0-222 GCF_002891405.2 Cryptotermes secundus | reverse complement strand
TGTATTTTGTGTTTATAATTGGTGATAACATGTAGTTTACCACTGCCTTATGATCACAGACCATATTTTGTGTAATTCAATCTTTAGGTTTTCAGACAGGAGGCAGGAAAATCAAACATCCTGAACTGAATGACAGCATCAATTCCATGAATTTAATGTGTTAATAATTTCTTTATGGATGCACCTTTAATTTATTTAAATTTTGCAACATTGCATCTACAT
>NW_019751002.1:0-222 GCF_002891405.2 Cryptotermes secundus | reverse complement strand
TGTGTATACTGTGTCTTGTGATGTGTCCTTTTTGGCTGCGAGCGTTGTAATGTTCATCTGCAACTCTGCCACAACACTGGCTCTCAAAATTCATGTTCCAGCCACATGTCTGTCCAGCAATTTCGACGGGCCACAGGTTCGGCAGCCAGGGTTTGCTTCCTGAGAGGGAAAAGTGATTTTTCTCTTCTCTGCAGCTCCCAGACCGGCTATGAGGCCCACCCA
>NW_019751001.1:0-222 GCF_002891405.2 Cryptotermes secundus | reverse complement strand
GCGAAAACAAATCAAATTTCGATGCAGAAACAGAAGCAATACTATGTGCATTGGAACAACTAATCAGGAGACCCAACATACTTAATAAAGTGTTTCTGCTTGTGGATTCAAAAGCAGCGATACAAGCCATATCTTCAAACAAAAGAACTATCATGAGTCAGATAACTGAAATAAAAAAGTGATAAAACTACTGGAAAACACAAAAAAGATAATATACATTCA
>NW_019751000.1:0-222 GCF_002891405.2 Cryptotermes secundus | reverse complement strand
GACGAACTTGGAGTCAACAGTTCGAGAATTTAGAAACAAACTTGCGAGAAGAAAGTCAAGTCGTCACGACAGAATGTTTTGCGGTACAGCACTTCAAAGGACAGCCCGCAAGTTATTGCAACTTGACACCATACAATGGACCCTACCCACAGCTCTCATACCACTTTGGAGATAACGAAATTGGCGAGCTAGCTACCGCTAAAGATGGCATCAACTTGCCTT
>NW_019750999.1:0-222 GCF_002891405.2 Cryptotermes secundus | reverse complement strand
CTTTACCCTTTTTCTTTTTTAATTTACTTAAACCTTCCAGCCGCACTGTGGCCCTGGGTTCGACACAGCCTCTAACAGAAAAGAGTACCAGGAATATTCTTGTGGGTAAAGGGCGCCCGGCGCGTAGGGCTGGCAACCTTACCGCCATCTATGAGCCGATTTACTAGAAAATATGGAAACCTCAACGTCTCACAACCCTATGGGCCTCCACGGCCTATTACA
>NW_019750998.1:0-222 GCF_002891405.2 Cryptotermes secundus | reverse complement strand
TCGCTTTATTTTTTTCTTACGTGTTACTTGTTTAACTTTCTTCTCGACCTTGAAGATGGGGGAAATATGTTCATGTGAAATATTGGTAAAGTTCTTTCTTTTACACGATATACCTTAGACACTATGCTCCACTATACAGCCACATCTATGAAAAACTCAAATCCACAATACAAACCAACCGAAGAAGTCTAAATATAAAACTGCCCATGAACAACCGTAATC
>NW_019750997.1:0-222 GCF_002891405.2 Cryptotermes secundus | reverse complement strand
TTAGTGGTAATGATCTGGACTCGTATTCAGAAGGTACAAAGATCAGAATCTTTGCTCGCATTACCACTGAGAATTGTGATTTTCCTCAGTCACTCGAAGCAAATATTACAGTAGTACCTCGCCCATCCATAATTTCCCCAGCACATTATTTATCTATCACCCTCTCATTCGACGCCGTATAGTCTAGCTGCTAACAGATTTCTGAAGCATTTGACCCACAGA
>NW_019750996.1:0-222 GCF_002891405.2 Cryptotermes secundus | reverse complement strand
TCTGATATATCGAAACCCGTTAGCAACGGAGAAGTGAACAATTGGAAAGACTAGTGTTTTTTAAATTTTAAACTACGTGTAGTGTAGTGTAGAAGAAAGGAAGTCGAAAGAACTACAATAAATTGTTGCACTTACGACGGAGTTTGTGTCATATATTGTGTAGAGTGTAACAGGATACTCAAATATAATACTAGTCTGAGGAAACTACAAAATGCTACAAGA
>NW_019750995.1:0-222 GCF_002891405.2 Cryptotermes secundus | reverse complement strand
TTAGATTATCATGAAGGATGCATTACTTCTTCTTGGATTGACAGATTGACGCGTTTTTATTTGACAAGTAATTCTCAACTGCCAACACAACATAAATTGATATTCAAACTGAAGTTCATTAGCAATATTTTTAGCTATTCTTGAATTTAGAGCAGATTGAGTTCGGGGAATGTTTGCTACCATTGAGTTCAGAATATTTTATCTTCTCGTCTGCTGCATAGA
>NW_019750994.1:0-222 GCF_002891405.2 Cryptotermes secundus | reverse complement strand
CTACATTTGCTTTTCTAGCTTGGTAGCCATGCGTTGCTAGCTTGCTAGTTTTCGTTGCCAGCTTGATAGGTTTTCTTTGCTACCTTGCTATATTGGTTTTGCTAGCTTGCTAGCTTTGCGTTGCTAGCTATCTAGATTTGCGTTGCAAGCTTGCTATATATGCGTTGTTAGCTTGTTATATATGAGTTGCCTTCTTGCAGGCATTGCGATCTAGCTTGCTAG
>NW_019750993.1:0-222 GCF_002891405.2 Cryptotermes secundus | reverse complement strand
GATGCCCTAGTAGTCGTTGGGGTAGACGCTGCCAGAACCGGGAAATTCCACAAAAACTTAGTGAAAGAGTCTACGCAGACAAAGGCATGAGTATTACCAGATGTGGATGCAAAATTACCCACAAAATCGATGACCAATTTCTCCATCGGCCGACTTGAAACTGCCGACGCCAACATTCCGTACTGGGCGTGTTGGGTGGGGTTACTGAGCCCACAGAGCTGA
>NW_019750992.1:0-222 GCF_002891405.2 Cryptotermes secundus | reverse complement strand
GCTTGTAGCATAGCCCCTCAACCAACTACGCCACCGCGTGCCCCGATAAGTCAACTATACGAATACTTTTCATTACACTACGCCTACACATTGACCGGAACTGCGTCTTTTTCATTAACCCTCGCATATAAGTTGTAGTACCTGATTACGTCGTCCCCTCGATATTAATACACACATGCGTTCATTCATACATTGAAAATTCACGTGATCAGTTGCGCTAAT
>NW_019750991.1:0-222 GCF_002891405.2 Cryptotermes secundus | reverse complement strand
CGGAGTTCGAGTCCCGGTAGGGTCAAGAATTTTCTGTTCTCCACGACGTCCAGACCGGCTCTGAGGTTCACCCAACTTCCTATCCAGTGAGTACCGGGGGCTCTTTCCTGGGGTAAAGCGGCGAGGGCGACAAGCTGACCACTTACCTACAACTAGTGCCGAGGACAAGAAAATATGGATCTATACATCCATTCCCCAATACGCCTTCATGGCATAGTGCTT
>NW_019750990.1:0-222 GCF_002891405.2 Cryptotermes secundus | reverse complement strand
CGCCATTTTGTAAATGCACTGAACTGCTGCCAACTGGTGCATACAGTACAAACTTGGCGAGTTTACGGTTTTTTTTATATATCAGTCATATTTTTAAGTATAATATTTTGCATAATATAGCGTTTTAGAAAAAAATGAATCAGTTATGGTACAACTGTATATTAATTGGCCATACAGTTCTCTGCATTACTGAAATGAAAGATTAATATTAGATTTCCAGTA
>NW_019750989.1:0-222 GCF_002891405.2 Cryptotermes secundus | reverse complement strand
TATTAGTAGTAGTAGTAGTAGCAGTAGTAAGGTAAATCTATCCCTGTAACAAACCATGAAGACCCATAGGACCTCGAGGATCCCACAATTTCTAGAAAATCGGCTCACAGATGGTGGTGAGGTTGTCAGCTTTACGCGCCCCACCTACCCTTACCCTAAGCCTTACCTCTTACCTACGCGAGTAGGTCTTGGTAAAAAATATATTACTTTAAACAAAATTTA
>NW_019750988.1:0-222 GCF_002891405.2 Cryptotermes secundus | reverse complement strand
GAGGTATTATGTCATTTGCTTCAAGGAACTGAGTGAAACTGCAGAGAAACCTGTCAGGCTGGTATTTGGTCTCAGATTTGAAACTTAGGATATCCTCAATGTAAAGGTGTAGTAACCACTTGACTGCAGTGTATGGCTCCTGTTGTTTTTAGTTCATTAATACTTCCCCATGTGTACAGGTTATATATAGGATGAGCCATTCAGCCCAGAACCTTTTGTCTT
>NW_019750987.1:0-222 GCF_002891405.2 Cryptotermes secundus | reverse complement strand
GTGGGATGGGACGGTTCCCACTTTTCCATAGAAGCCAAGATGGTACATTTTGACTACACTTCGTGGCTTTCCATGAGGATTACTCTCGAGTATTCAGGTTTTACTCTACAGATGGCGCTAAGATTTTATTTAATTTTTTCTTGTTAAGTCGCGATGATTTATCTTGGTCTCAAGTGATTAAATAGCTGCGTGATATCAAGGTTGGGCTGACACTTCGTGGCT
>NW_019750986.1:0-222 GCF_002891405.2 Cryptotermes secundus | reverse complement strand
TAAATTCAGGTAACAACACTTGCTACAATTCAGTTCAGAGCCTTTTGTCTTCTTGTCTTTTGTCAAAAAATGTCAGATTTGAAGTACACGAAACTATAATGTTGCCTGTAATTTTATATGAATGTGAAACTTGGTCTCTGACATTAAGGAGAGAACATTGACTGAAGGTTTTCGAGGACTGGGTATTGAGAATATTTGAAACAAAGACTGATGAAATTCTAG
>NW_019750985.1:0-222 GCF_002891405.2 Cryptotermes secundus | reverse complement strand
CGTTCCTCTCAATCTTCTACATAAAATTATTAATAATATTTAAGGCTCTGTGTTACGTAGTTATCACGTTCTTTGTGTACGTCTCTTCATCATCTTTTTGTGTGTGTTCATTTCTTCTGTATTACCGTGTCCTTTTTCTTCAGTGCTTGCCGGTATTTTACCTCTCAGTTGTCAAACACTTCAGTAGCAGGACTTATTTATTATCATTAATTTCACATTACG
>NW_019750984.1:0-222 GCF_002891405.2 Cryptotermes secundus | reverse complement strand
GTTTGTCAAGTATATAACTACTTTTATCTACACTGTGGTGTGTTTATAATTGGCCTTCCAGCTGTTGTCTCAGCACATAAATAGTAAGGAACTGAATTATGGCTCTACAGCCCTTTGTTGGACCATGGCCTATTTTATCAGTTTCGGCTCTGCCGTTTCCTCTGGGGGTTCAAAATGGTGCCACCAAGTTTCGTCCCCAGTGGCAATACAGGACAGAAAAGC
>NW_019750983.1:0-222 GCF_002891405.2 Cryptotermes secundus | reverse complement strand
AGCTAGCAACGGAAAGCTAGCAACGGAAAGCTAACAAGCTAGGAATGCAAAGCTGGCAAGCTAGTAACGAAAAGCTGGCAAGCTATCAACGCATAGCTGGCAAGCTAACAACGCAAAGCTGGCAATCTAAAAATGCAAACCCGGCAGATAGCAACGCAAAGTTAACATGCTAGCAAGCGAAAGCTAGCAAGCTAGCAACGCATATCTAACAAGCTAGCAGGC
>NW_019750982.1:0-222 GCF_002891405.2 Cryptotermes secundus | reverse complement strand
GCGACCTGGGTCACTGTTTCTCCCAGATGATTAGACAAAGTACTTGTCTTCTGTACGATAAATAGCGATTATTTTCGGGGACAATATTAACCGATCGGTTTTTATAACGTAGGCGCGTTGTGTTTCCTGTGATGTACGAACTTCATTTTTAAATATTTTATAGGTGAATTCCAGGCATCAGAGCAATACCCGAGCAATCCATCGCCCCTTGTGTAATACCAG
>NW_019750981.1:0-222 GCF_002891405.2 Cryptotermes secundus | reverse complement strand
TTTCTACTCGGTCCGTGCAAAGGAGTTATAAGAAAGACAGTTGGGTCTACCCATTCCTGATAAATACGGGGGCGTGACCCTCCAGGTTGGGTAGTCTCGAATCTGAGGCAGTAAATTGAGGTCATGAGTTTCGCTGGACTCGGACCTCAGGACGACAGCGCTGGCGAGGCCCAGTAGCAATTGTAAACTACATACCCATCCTCTCGTCAGAGAGGATGTTAC
>NW_019750980.1:0-222 GCF_002891405.2 Cryptotermes secundus | reverse complement strand
GTAATGTTAATATAACCATACTATATATACGTTAGAAAGTTTGTCCTTCTGCTCTTAACAGATTCCCAACCATACACACTTGGATATTGAAGAAAGAGACAGAATATATGTGCAACGCTGATAAAGGTGAGATAAAGTTGTTTCTGTGTTTAAATAATTAAATACTATACCACGAAGATATACGGTGGACTGGAGGTATAGCTCCTCCATTCTTGACTTCAG
>NW_019750979.1:0-222 GCF_002891405.2 Cryptotermes secundus | reverse complement strand
CTGCTAGAAAACAGATTCTTAATAAGCAATTATACGCAGTCGTTGCTCAGTAACGCCTTCGCAAACAAAGAGCTTCCCAAGGAAACGACTGGGGTGCAAAAGTAAACTATGTTCTCTGCGAGGTCCGGACCGAGGGGTTATGACTGGCACAAGTTTATAAGTCAGTCATTTGTAAGGGAGTCTGTGAAGAGAAGGCTTAGTCGGTGCAGTTAAGAACTAAAG
>NW_019750978.1:0-222 GCF_002891405.2 Cryptotermes secundus | reverse complement strand
TTGAGGTTAAGAATGGTGGAGGTATACCTCCACTCCCCGGTATGTCTTCATGGAACAGTGCCTAATTAAGCACAGGAACATCACCATTAATTGATGTTTAATTATTGAAATTAAAGATTATAATTTCATGAATGTTTTGCAAGAATATGTTAGTGTCTTGCCTGTTAAAATATTCTGTTATTTCCACATTGTTCAGTTTCTGATAGTCAACACGTTGCTGAG
>NW_019750977.1:0-222 GCF_002891405.2 Cryptotermes secundus | reverse complement strand
TCTGTCTGTGTTGGTTTTTGTTTGAAGTGTTTTGCATGAACTTTTGTGCTGCATTCTTAATTTCTGCATCACCACAGGTGTGCACATGTGTGTGTATGGCCACATGAACACACACACATGCAGGGAAAAGAATTGTATTGATATTTATTGTAATGTGTTCAGTATTGTCTATCATGTAGTTGTTCAGTTGCTCACATGTTTGATTGTGTTGTATTGATTGAG
>NW_019750976.1:0-222 GCF_002891405.2 Cryptotermes secundus | reverse complement strand
CCGTTTACAACTGCAATTATAAGCACTCAGAAATCACGTCTTCCAGGAGATGCCACGTGGCTAGTCTGTCGTCTTCTGGTTCTTATCTGAGCTGGTTTCTTTTGCTCTCGGCTCTGCTCCTTTCACCTCTGTTCTGTTCTCCGCTCCGGTCTCGTCCAAGTCCAAGTCACACTGCGACTGACACTTGTTTTTGTGGGGCGCCCTCTCTGACGAGAGGACGGG
>NW_019750975.1:0-222 GCF_002891405.2 Cryptotermes secundus | reverse complement strand
ACAAATAGTATCACTTCAACTGCGTTCTACTGCGGCTATCTTCCAGCTGTCTCTGACCGTGGCTGGATCTCAACTGTCTTCAACTGCGACTGTCCCAAGACTGTCTCGGTGAATGCATTACCTTCTTATAATCTGCGGCCGTTGGTACGCAGTGAAACTTCTGTTGTAACCGTGGAAACTCACTGTTAGAATTACAATACTGCTATTGTTACTTCCTACGCA
>NW_019750974.1:0-222 GCF_002891405.2 Cryptotermes secundus | reverse complement strand
TCAAAATTTCTGCCAAGGAGAGTCTAGGTTACTATAAATTGAAGAAGCATAATCCATGGTTTGATGACCACAGAAAACAAGCCAAACTGCAAAGGTTACAGGATTCAAGTGAAATAAATGGGATAAGACATGAAGTCAGCAGGTATTTCAGGAATGAAAAGAGGGAATATCTGCAAAACAAAATTGATGAGCTTGTAATGAACAGTAAGAACAAGAACATTA
>NW_019750973.1:0-222 GCF_002891405.2 Cryptotermes secundus | reverse complement strand
CGATTGTATTGATGTCCCTCTGAGGAGGGTCTGCACAGACCGAAACATGTAAGGGATGAAGGTTTGAAATAAGGAAACCTAGTCACACTGGACGGAACTGTTTAACCTCCTATGCTACAGGCAGAGTTACAGCTAACTGTATTCTAACGTTTATGGATTCTGAAGGGTTCACGACGGTGCATAACACATAACTTTGTCCGCTGTTCAATATTCTTAAAAAAA
>NW_019750972.1:0-222 GCF_002891405.2 Cryptotermes secundus | reverse complement strand
TTTCATAAAATATGTTCTCTTTCATAATTTATTTAAATTCTTTTAACTAACTTAGAATGTCTGAACATTCAGTGAAAATTCACTCAATAATATAGTAATTTTCAGAAATTTTAAGGCATTCCTTAAATTAAAGCGAAATGTTTTATAATTTGGATGAAATTCTTTATTTTAACGTGAAAAAATCAAAGAATTTTAGGTTAAAATTATATATATTTCGTTGAA
>NW_019750971.1:0-222 GCF_002891405.2 Cryptotermes secundus | reverse complement strand
TTCACTGACACATGAAGAAGGCTTATATTGGCAATACTTTCTGAGGAAAATCACGAGAATCTTGGGGTTTAGAGGGAGGTTGTGTTCACTGAGACATGAAGAAACATTATATTGTTAATCCTCTCTGAGGAAAATCACGAGAATATCAGGGAATTAGAGGGATTTTGTGTTCACCGCCACATGAAGAAAACTTATATTGGTAATCCTCTCTGAGGAAAATCA
>NW_019750970.1:0-222 GCF_002891405.2 Cryptotermes secundus | reverse complement strand
TTGATAAGGTTAGTTGTGACCTGCTTGTCCACTTACAAACTTTATGTAAAGTGAACTTTATCTAGTTCTTCTCGTACATAAGACCTGAAAGTCTGTGGCGCTGGTATATAAATTCAGTTATTGTGTTTCTGGACGGTACTCGTCGTCTTCTTTTTGTTTGAAACTGACAACGTTTTCGAGACTGGATTGTCTCCGTCTTCAGGAGAAGCCTAGACAATTGGG
>NW_019750969.1:0-222 GCF_002891405.2 Cryptotermes secundus | reverse complement strand
TTGGTAACTTGCTAGCTTTACGTTGCTGAGCTTGCTAGATTGCTAAATTAGCGATTATATCTTGATATTTTTGCGTTCCTATCTACACTCTTTGCGTTGCTAGCTTGAATGCATTGCGATCTAGCTTGGTAGCTTTGCGTTGCTAGTTTGCTATTTTTGCGTTGCTAGCTTTCTAGGCATGCGTTGCTAGCTTGCTAGATTGCTAGATATGCGTTGGTAGCT
>NW_019750968.1:0-222 GCF_002891405.2 Cryptotermes secundus | reverse complement strand
AGGACAGTTCATGCCTTAGACTGCGTGGCCACCGTGATCGCCGTGCTTCATTCAACGACATGAAAATTCATTATTCTTAACCTCGGCAAAATTCTAGGCGAGTGAACACCTTCACTTCCGCAGTTCTGGAGCTCGCCTTGCCCTACCGGGAACCTTACCTGTGAACTGTAAAGCTATCTCTGTGCTTAATAAGCACTATGGCATGAATCCGTATGGGGGATG
>NW_019750967.1:0-222 GCF_002891405.2 Cryptotermes secundus | reverse complement strand
TACTATTGGTACTACTAGCGCTACTACTACTACCACTACCACTACTACTTCTGCTGCTTCTACTACTGTCAGTACGAACACTGCGCACAGACGCCGTGCTGAAGGTACTCAGTGATAAATCAACAACCGGATATTCTTCAGAATACTGAACGGACCTGAAGATGGCAATCTACAAGTTATACGTTAAATGGCCGCATCCTTCCACATCCCTTCCGATTCACC
>NW_019750966.1:0-222 GCF_002891405.2 Cryptotermes secundus | reverse complement strand
CCGTTTCGTGGCAACTGCTTCTACAGAGGGAGATTCTTCAGTTTCCCGCGTTCAAATCCTCTTACCACAGCCGCCCGTGCAGAATTCCTGTCAACTGAGAACTCACCTGACTGGGTCCCAGGCCGGCAACGAAAAGGGAACGCAGTGCCTGGGGTATAACCGGGTCACCCTGTTCCTGGGGGATGTAAATACAGAGACCTGGCCCTCCAGGTTGGGGGTTGG
>NW_019750965.1:0-222 GCF_002891405.2 Cryptotermes secundus | reverse complement strand
GGTAGGGAGGGGGTCTCCGTTCCGCAACATGTTACAATATTAATAGGTTGTATAAAATTATGTACACAAATATATTTTAATTGCTAGTGGGATAGGACTAAGTCACTTGTACTGCGGCAAATTCTGGCCTATTCTACCAGCACCAGATGATACGTGAGGGTGACTGTGGAGAAATTTGTGGAATGAAGATTGGCAGGAAAACCGAAGTATTCGGAGAAAACC
>NW_019750964.1:0-222 GCF_002891405.2 Cryptotermes secundus | reverse complement strand
CTCATGACGAGACCGTAGACATCCTCACACCGATGATGAATCGTTCATCTGTCTTCGTGGTCGTCATGATTTGCTGCACTGCGGATATGTCACCACATGGCCGTCAGTATTGTCTTGCTTTCTCAACCTGGTCCTTGGTTTTGCTTTCAGTTGCTCTTGCAGCATCTGGAGTGACAAGTTGGGACGCAGTGCTGAGCCCCGTTTCGCGTGGCTACATTCTGT
>NW_019750963.1:0-222 GCF_002891405.2 Cryptotermes secundus | reverse complement strand
GTGAAACTGTTTGTCTGTGTAGCAACTTAGCTGATTGATCGTTTACGGCGCAGAAGCAGTTGTATGTACCACTTGCTTTATGAAGAATTCTGTCTTTTGGGATAACATGTCATATAGTTTGCTGAAAATCAACTGATGTTTCGGAGGAACATATCGCCTTCATCTTCAGTGTTTAAGCAAGGAATCAGCATGAAGTAAGCTGCAAGCAGAACATGTTTCATG
>NW_019750962.1:0-222 GCF_002891405.2 Cryptotermes secundus | reverse complement strand
CCGGGATCGAACTCGGGCCGCCGTGGTGGGAAGCCAGGGACTAACAGCTTGAGCTATGGCGCGGCTCAAACTCTACGGGGTTAGTTAAGTTAGTTAGGCGGAACATATGGATATACTCACAGGAATCCGGTTCAGCTGGGCTCTATGGCCAACTAGTTCAGTAGAATCTGACTAAGAACGGTAACGGTCTGCAGGCCAACTGCACTGGAAAAGAAAAAAAAA
>NW_019750961.1:0-222 GCF_002891405.2 Cryptotermes secundus | reverse complement strand
AAGATTCATTCATAATTAATTCTGAATGGGAACAGACTAGAGAGCCTAATTCTTGAAGACAGATGAAGAAGCATTTGTCAGACAAATGTTCGAAGCATCTAGAAGCTGCTCCGAACAATTTTTATCAGTTAGTGTTGTTTCATCTAAAGACTCTGACATATAACAAACTCACCAACGGCAAACGCCATTTTCTTCAAGGCAGTCAGTTAACAGCCGTTGATG
>NW_019750960.1:0-222 GCF_002891405.2 Cryptotermes secundus | reverse complement strand
CTTAACAGAGATACGTGTTGCAGGGCACCCCTGTAACTTTGGTGTTGTACTGCGGGTGGTCAGTTCCTTGTTCTTCTGTAGGGGTCTATCAATTGATATAAATCTTAATCTCAATGAATTTTCGACATGGGGCAGAATTAGACATGGTGTCCCGCAAGGTTCAATTCAGTTCAGTTTAATTCAATTTTATTTCATCCATGGATCATTATACATGATATGGGA
>NW_019750959.1:0-222 GCF_002891405.2 Cryptotermes secundus | reverse complement strand
GAAGCTACAAGGGGCAGAAATGGAAGTGATACATACTGCAAGGTACAGAGAGCATGTTATAAACAGAATTGTATGAGATTTTGTGTTCCCATAGCGACGTCTATGAGGAAATGACACCTTGTAGTCTGGTAGATTTTATATGAATGTTCAGAGGAAAGTTCTCCTGAAGATGGAGGCAGCATGTTCCTCCAAAACATCGATAGGTATCAACCAAACTATATG
>NW_019750958.1:0-222 GCF_002891405.2 Cryptotermes secundus | reverse complement strand
GCAGACAAGTTAATGATAAAACTCAGTGTCCCTAATTATGACAGTATATTTATTTATGCCCACTCTAGAAAACCAAGATTAATGGCCATGGGAATCCACTGCACTAACCACGCAACACCCTTTATCCTCGAAAGTTGTCGCAAACTTCGCTGACAAGCAGCAGCCGCTCGGTTGGTATTGTTTGTGGACTAAAGGCCACGGAGGGATTTATTTATTCCATGA
>NW_019750957.1:0-222 GCF_002891405.2 Cryptotermes secundus | reverse complement strand
TTGACTAGAGGTGTCCTTTTGCAACATGACAATGCTCGGCTCCATGCCGCCCATGCAACAGTTGCAACAATCCAACACTTGGACTTCGAGTGTCTTCCACATCCACCATACTCACCAAACCGAGCCCCAAGTGATTACCACATGTTTCAGCCACTGAAAGAGGCGATGGGAGGAAAGAAGTTCCGTTCTGATGAAGGGGGTTCAGCAGGCAGTGCATGAGTG
>NW_019750956.1:0-222 GCF_002891405.2 Cryptotermes secundus | reverse complement strand
TTCTTTAGCCTACTGTCCTTATTTTGAAAAATAAAGAGTAGGCTTATGCGATCACCATGTTGTCTGTGTGTTTGTGTGTGTCAGTGTATCTCCCTTATGAATGCCTGAACCGATCTTTATGAAGCATTGTATATATATCATGGCACCTAAGCCCATCTCAACTACGTACTTCATAAATCCCTCCCTTCAGTCTGTGTTTATCCCTATCGTTGCTAAGCAGTG
>NW_019750955.1:0-222 GCF_002891405.2 Cryptotermes secundus | reverse complement strand
TTTTTTCTCTTTTAGAGCTACCTTTTGCTTCACTCATCCGGATGACCCACCGTTACTCCGAATTAGCGAGGGTTTACTGTATAATGTTTGACTGGTGAACGGAACCAGATGTTGATCATATTTATTTTATTTCTGTATAGTTTATTTAATAACGCTGCCAGTATCAGACCATTTTGTATGTATTATCTGGTAACTATGTGGAAGGAAGTGGTCATTACCGAA
>NW_019750954.1:0-222 GCF_002891405.2 Cryptotermes secundus | reverse complement strand
TATATGTATATGTTTCTATTCTGTGTTTGTGCTGTCCTGTGTTTAGTTAGAGGCCTTGCGACAAGCTGATCGCTCGTCCAAGGAATCCTACCACCTGTAAATGATTAAAATTAAAGGCAATCTCGACACCGTAAGGTGCAAGAGGAACGGAGTAGGCATGTAAGTTAGTCTTAGTTCGTTATTGGAGAGGGTGCGTTTCCCCATGCACTTAGACCAGTATTG
>NW_019750953.1:0-222 GCF_002891405.2 Cryptotermes secundus | reverse complement strand
CAGGTCATTAGTATGCTCACAAGATCCAGCCACTGGGTTCTATCATGAGCCAGTTGAATCCAGTCCACATCCCAATATCCTATGTAAGATATACAAGAGGAAGTTCTCCAGCTTGCGCCGATCACAATGGCCGCGCGGTCTAGGGGGACCCATATACGTACGGGTCTGGCTCGCGAATCCGACTCGGCTCGGGTTCTAATGAGCCAAAGTCGTCCGTGTGTG
>NW_019750952.1:0-222 GCF_002891405.2 Cryptotermes secundus | reverse complement strand
TTCTGGGATATAGCGCCGTGTAGGGTCTGAGGTTCTCACAGCGGTCGTTATAAAGAGTTCTGTCTTCTGCGATATAGCGCTGTATAGGATCTGAGGTTCTCACAGCGGTGGTAATGAAGAGCTCTGTCTTCTGCGATATAGTGCCGTGTAGGGTCTGAGGTTCTCACGGCGGTCGTTATGAAGAGCTCTGTCTTCTGGGATATAACGTCGTTTAGTCTTTTG
>NW_019750951.1:0-222 GCF_002891405.2 Cryptotermes secundus | reverse complement strand
TCAAAAACCAGATTACAGCATGCACTACAATTCTGGACCACTCTTCCAATTGGGCAGCCATGTTTAACTGACTTGTACACACAAAAACCAGTAGATGACAGGTAAATCAACATGCTGTATTACCAAGAATGATAAACAAATCCCACTGATATACCCATGATAGGTCTAGCCCTTCGGTTGTGAGATTATATGTCTTCTAAACTTACTTATGGCCATATGACC
>NW_019750950.1:0-222 GCF_002891405.2 Cryptotermes secundus | reverse complement strand
GGTATAAACAGATTGTTGTGTACATGATTAACAGTGCAGAAGTAATTTCACAGAGCCCTTATATTCTTCTTTGCAAAAAGATAGTTAACAATACATAAGCTGCTTCTGTGCCATATGAGTTAGTCTACGTTGTAAATTGTTTTAAATTATATGAACCCCACTGGGAAGACGAAGACTTAGGTGTGTGGATAATAATAAAATTGATCTTAGAGAGACAGTTTG
>NW_019750949.1:0-222 GCF_002891405.2 Cryptotermes secundus | reverse complement strand
GAAATGGAAATATATCAACAGCTCTCGCCAGAGACATGTTTTCAAGAGGAAAAGTGTAATTGTGAGAAAAGATGATCCTCTTCAGGATTCCCTAAAAATTTCCTCACCTCACACTTCAATGGTGAAAATGGAGGCGTTATGTTCTTCTGAAACATTAGTATCAGCCCTGAGACTACACAGTGGCACAATCTAGATGACCACAATCAGAATCAATCACTGCCT
>NW_019750948.1:0-222 GCF_002891405.2 Cryptotermes secundus | reverse complement strand
TAAACCTTAACATAGTCTGTGCATTTGTTATTAGTAAACAGAACTGATTTCATCAATATATTTGTGCCTTCAGTTGTTTGTTTATTTATAAGTGAGTTGTTGTGATAGATCGACTAAAAAGCTACATAGAAGCATGTTCACTTCATGGCGTGCCTTTTTCCTCATCCTGTCAACAATCCTCAATACAGCAGACATCTGCCAGAACAATAAGAGTAATCACAC
>NW_019750947.1:0-222 GCF_002891405.2 Cryptotermes secundus | reverse complement strand
CTCTGTGCACCCCTTGTCACTGCACTATAGTAAGTAACATTTATGCAATGTCTACAGAGGTTTTCTGTCAATGAACGCTAGTACAGCAGTTTATGCCTTAATTTATTTAATTATCCTGAAACTGCAGTTAGCTAGCCGAAAGTTCATAGGTGTGATTGCCACCACGTTAAGCCTCTTATGCTTCCTAGGCATGGCTCCTCCTTGTCCAATACCGCGTACACT
>NW_019750946.1:0-222 GCF_002891405.2 Cryptotermes secundus | reverse complement strand
TCTTCCGTTTCTTAATCTATACACCGTCTGTAGGTCTCCTTGGACACAGAATAAACTTACTGCACAATAAACGCACACAGATTTGAACCCACGATTCCAGTGTTCGAGAGGGCGGAGACGCTTCATGCAATAGACCGTGAGGCCACTGTGATCGGCTACCTAGGGCAGGCACACACCTGAAATCCATAGAATTAAATGAGAAATGTTTTTTCCACCTACACT
>NW_019750945.1:0-222 GCF_002891405.2 Cryptotermes secundus | reverse complement strand
CAAGAAACATGAAAACTAACAAAAAATTGATAAGCACAGTCATGTGGGTGTCACATGTTAGTGAAACTGATAACAGAAATGTGGCCGAGTTCTAGGCACAGCCACAACAGGTGTGCTTCCTCATGATCAGCAGACATTTTTTAATGTTTATGTGTTAGGATGCTGAATAAGAGTAGACCCGGATAGACTTGAAAGGATTCTGACGATGGTGTATACTGTACT
>NW_019750944.1:0-222 GCF_002891405.2 Cryptotermes secundus | reverse complement strand
CTATAAACTTATGTTTCCCGTTAAGAGTCTGAGGAAAATAACGAAAACTTTATATTAGGGCGGACGGTCTCCATATCAAGATCTGAAACACAGACCTCTCGAATAAGAGGCAGGAGACCGCTGAACAGCGAAGTCCGATCCTGCATAGAATACACCTTTCAGAAGTTGGTTGACTGTAATGGAGAACACAAAATATATAAATCCTTCTTATATTGGCAAACT
>NW_019750943.1:0-222 GCF_002891405.2 Cryptotermes secundus | reverse complement strand
GCAAAGCAGGCAAGCTATCCCCGCAAAACTAGCAAGCAAGATTCGCAAAGCAAGCAAGCATGCAAGCAACGCAAAGCTAGATAACTAGCAATGCAAAGATAGCAAGCTAGCAACAAAAGCTAGCAACCTAGAATCGCAAAGCTGGCAAGATACTAACGTAAAACTAGCAAGCTAACAACACAAAGCTAGCAAGCTATCAACTCAAAGATAGCAAGTTAGCAA
>NW_019750942.1:0-222 GCF_002891405.2 Cryptotermes secundus | reverse complement strand
TGATACATTTTTATGTCGTTTTTTAACTTTTAGATAATTTTTCGGTCATTTTAAAAATATTTTTAGGTCATAAAAATCCGGGTCCTGATTATTATGGACTTCTGGGCATGACACCGTACGGTCTGGTAGGTGGTAACCCTGAATATGGAGGCAGTATGTCCCTTCGAAACGGTGGCATCCATCTACCTGACTATACGAGATGTGACAGCCCAGAACAAAGCT
>NW_019750941.1:0-222 GCF_002891405.2 Cryptotermes secundus | reverse complement strand
TATAAACAGTAAATCCAATATTACGTTCGGAGCGTACATTCTTTCGCTGCAACAGACGTAAAGCAAAGCATAATGGAGAGCATTGCACGAAAGGTGCTTCATATGTTCCATTCGCCTAATATTAGGGTAGACTGTTAGTGTAGCACGAATCGGGGGAAGTGAGAAATGCATACATGGCACCGAAACACTTAAAAGTAAAGAACCGCTTGGAACGCTTCTGCT
>NW_019750940.1:0-222 GCF_002891405.2 Cryptotermes secundus | reverse complement strand
TTTAGTTTAAAATATAATCGTTCTTTTCGGACTCCTGAATAGCATCGTATTTGTTAACCACTCTTATTACCGTCCTCTCTCCCAACCAGTCTTCACGGCCGCCGTGGTAACCGGTAGCCTAGCAACACTTTTGAGAGTTATTTACCACTACTTAATAACTGCGGCGTTCCGTGTTACGTCACCGCTGTTGACTCGCGTTGTATAGCGACCAGTATGCTGGGA
>NW_019750939.1:0-222 GCF_002891405.2 Cryptotermes secundus | reverse complement strand
CAAATTAAGCAGTTTTTAGAAGCAACTTATCTTGGAGCCGGTACATTCATTTATCTTTCTATATCTTGGCCGCTTTTTCAGTTTCTTGATCTATACATAGTCGGTAGGACTCCTTGGATTGGGGATCATCCCATCTCAATGGCGCTACCTGCACACGGGACAACACAAACACAGAATAAACGCACATATACATATACGGTTCTAGTGGGATTCGAACCACGA
>NW_019750938.1:0-222 GCF_002891405.2 Cryptotermes secundus | reverse complement strand
TTAACTAATTAAGCACTACGCCATGAACGCACTAGTTGAAGGCGAGTGGTCAGCTTTACACTCCTACCGCTTTACCCTGGGGGAGAGGGTCCCCGGTACCCATTGAGTAAGAGGCTGGGTGGGCCCCAGGACCGGTCTGGACACTGTGGAGAAGAGAAAATAATTGACCTACCGGGTCTCGAACTCTGATCCCTCGGTCATCCAGCCCATAGCTAGTCGCAT
>NW_019750937.1:0-222 GCF_002891405.2 Cryptotermes secundus | reverse complement strand
AGGTATGTACATCGAATTTTACTATATATTTTTAACACATTAGTCTGCAGAATCTGCAATGAAAGTATTGGCTCGTGGATGAGTTTGGGCGTAACTCATATGTATATTCTTTTTTGCTGTTGTTCACTTAGATATCCTTTTAATTTCTCTATTATGGTTTTACTCAAGTCTGTCTTGTATTTCCATGATTTATTCTGACCGTCTTACAGTGCATACATTTAT
>NW_019750936.1:0-222 GCF_002891405.2 Cryptotermes secundus | reverse complement strand
CTCTACGTCGTCCAGACCGGCTTTAAGGCCCACCCAGCCTCCTATCCAATTGGCACCGGGGCTCTTTCTCCGGGAGTAAAGCGGCCGGGGTGTGAAGCTGACAACTCATCTCCAACTAGTGTCGAGGTCAAGAAAATGTGGATCTATATATACACTCCCCATACGTCTTCATGGCGCAATGCTTAATTAGTTAAGCACAAGAACAACTTTAAGCTTTCTTAA
>NW_019750935.1:0-222 GCF_002891405.2 Cryptotermes secundus | reverse complement strand
GGCGGTGAGGTTGTCAGTCGTATGCGCCCGCCGCCCTTTACCCCCACGAATTTCATTGGTACTCATTTCTGTTAGAGGCTGAGTAAACCAAAGGACCATACTGCGGCTGGAAAGATTACGTAAATTGAAAAAATTTCAATGACTTCATCGGGACTCTAACTGGCAACCTTCCGGCTTGCAGCATAGTGCCTCACGCTACCGCTTGCCCCATATAAATTTTAT
>NW_019750934.1:0-222 GCF_002891405.2 Cryptotermes secundus | reverse complement strand
TATTGCAAAGACCAGCTGGTTAACGGTGTTTATCCGAATAATTTTATGTTTATTCGGATAAACATAATTAGCCAGTTCGTCTTCGAACTGAAGGAACAGTAGCCGGATAAATACCATTCACACGAATTTCAGACCTAAATGTGTTAAAATTTCTGACCAAATCAACTGTTGGGCGTATGGAGGGTAGGGCGGATGTCAAGGCAGTGGTACCGGCCATGGCCA
>NW_019750933.1:0-222 GCF_002891405.2 Cryptotermes secundus | reverse complement strand
TTTCATGCAGGTCTTCGCCAGCACTTTCATTCTTGGTTTCGGGACTGATGATCATATTTTTGTTTCACTAATCCGCGGCGCTATTCTTGACTCCACTGTTCCGACTTTTAGGCGTCATGTCGCAATATAAAATATTGGTATGGCCTGATTTTGAAGTGAGTACTACGCTCATTGAAGGGCAAGTCTGCTGTCTCGCCAGTTAACTAGTCTTGTCGGCCAAAT
>NW_019750932.1:0-222 GCF_002891405.2 Cryptotermes secundus | reverse complement strand
ATTCCAAAATCCAACAACTGGCTGATTATCAGGAATCAGAAATGTTAAAGGTAAAACAGAAAGTTAGAGAGATCCGTGAAAGAATAGATACCGGTAATGCTGAAATTAATAGTACTATCGTTGTGATAGAAGAAAATGTGGGAACACTTCAAGAAAGGGTGAACAAGGTTGAAGAAGTAAATCATGAGTTGTTAAAATCCAATACAGGTGTCCAACAAAAAT
>NW_019750931.1:0-222 GCF_002891405.2 Cryptotermes secundus | reverse complement strand
TATGAAGAAAAGTTCCCTAAAATGGCCAAAAATGACAATAAATACGCTTATATGTAAAAAATTTACCTCCAAAATGAAAAAAACGACCTTAAACCTAAAAATGTCAAAAAATTAGCTATAAAATTAACATTTCTGTAACCAGCAGCTCATATCCGAGCAAAATGCCGCTAGGTGGCTGACTGATCCATGTGTTGGAACGGACAGGAATGGGGCTTGCCTAAT
>NW_019750930.1:0-222 GCF_002891405.2 Cryptotermes secundus | reverse complement strand
TTCATGTCAGTGGTAAGGTCAATACCCACAACTGCAGGATCTGGGTCAGCGAAAATTGACGTGTCTCCCTGGAACATGTTCCCAAAACTTAACGTGTTTTGCGCCCTCAACAAAGAAAGAGTGTACGGCCCCTTCTTCCTCGTGGAGATGACCATTACTGGTATCATATATCTGGACATGCTCCAAGAGTTCCAAGAGTTAGATGAAGATGACCAAGAAGGA
>NW_019750929.1:0-222 GCF_002891405.2 Cryptotermes secundus | reverse complement strand
GAAAATATTCGGACGGATGAGGGAGGTAGCGACAAGAGGCTGGAGAAAATTTCATGATAATGAGGTTCATAAGATACTTTACAAATTATTACAATGATCAAATCAAGAAATATCAGATGGACGGCACATGTTAATGTGTATGAGAGAGGTGAATGCGTATAAAATATTGACAGGAAGTCCAGAGGTATACTGGAAATGTGGAAATCTAGACATAGATTTGAC
>NW_019750928.1:0-222 GCF_002891405.2 Cryptotermes secundus | reverse complement strand
GTGGGAAGCCAGCGACTAACCGCTTGAGCTATGGCGCGGCCCGTTATAGGGATACTTTTACTTTCACCTATTAAAAAGTCTCGCGATCTTATCAGGGTACTTTAAGTAATCTACATGAACAGCGAAAATATGATACTGTAAGAAATATTGAGTCATCTTAACTCATCTAGTACGATGATAGTTAAATTTTTGACAGGACTTTTGAAAAGAAATCATTCTCTT
>NW_019750927.1:0-222 GCF_002891405.2 Cryptotermes secundus | reverse complement strand
CTAACTTAGCCTAGCCTCACCTAGCCTGGTCTCACTTCGCCTCACCTCAAGTTAGGTCAGGTCACGTAAAGTCACCCTTTGTAACGTCAAATCACTCCAAATCATGCATTATCACATCAAATCACGCCAAGTTACGACAAGTCACGTCAGATCACGCCAAGTCATGCGTAATGACGGCATGTCACGCCAAGTAACGTCAAGTCTCGCCAATTCAAGTAAAAT
>NW_019750926.1:0-222 GCF_002891405.2 Cryptotermes secundus | reverse complement strand
GTCAGATCAGTGCATTCCATATAAGTTAGGAATTAGGTGATGCAAAGAAGACTTCATGTGTGATTTGAAGTTACAGTGACACTGTGACAAATCCGTTACCAGGATATGACTAGTGGAGACAATCCTAGTGCGTGTGTAGCGGTGAACTGTAATGTGTGTAGAATAGCTATAGCGCTATAATTGGATGAAGTTCCGAGTACTGTGTATAAGGTGTCAGTAAAT
>NW_019750925.1:0-222 GCF_002891405.2 Cryptotermes secundus | reverse complement strand
AGATGGCATTCTTCATAGTCACCGCCGTGAAAACCTCAAATCTTAAAAGAATTTTGTAACTTACACTTCAGTCTTTAAGTTAAGGTAAATAGTGTAACTAAATGATAAAAAAAAGTGATAAACACTATCTATCAACGGCTATACAGCCTTTGTGGACCTTGGCCGCTTTTTCGATTCCTTAATCTATACACAGTCGGTAGGACTCCTTGCACGGGGGATCAG
>NW_019750924.1:0-222 GCF_002891405.2 Cryptotermes secundus | reverse complement strand
GGTTCTATGCCAGAACCTGGCAGTCAAAAGGTTACAAGAAATCTATATTGCAAAGCACATAGAAAACATTTATTACTATTTACAGTAACATGACACAGGGAAACGATTTAATTAAACTAGTTTTCAATTTCACTTTATAATATCCCATTATGAAACTTGAAGAAGCTCCAAGGTGACGGCTAAGGTTTTGGATAACAAGGCCATGGGAGAAAGTCAGGTGAT
>NW_019750923.1:0-222 GCF_002891405.2 Cryptotermes secundus | reverse complement strand
TCCCGAAGTTTGGCACATTCCTCCTGGGACACCCTGTATATGTAAGTGGGAGAAGAAATGCCATAAAACACTAATGCGCTACCAGATATTATAATAGGTGATTATTTTCATAATTGGCACCAGAAAGAGCTCACTTGTCCAAACTGTAAGATCTGCTGTTGGAAATAAAATGTAATCTTTGATAATTTTGATTTTTGCAGGATTTGAATTTAGCAGTCATAT
>NW_019750922.1:0-222 GCF_002891405.2 Cryptotermes secundus | reverse complement strand
CTTCACAAATCCGAAAAGATGGTAGTCTGAGGGTGCCAGATCAGGCCTATAGGAGGGATGTGGAAGAACTTCGCACCCAATCTTTGCAATTGATTCCAATGTGAAGCGAGCGGCGTGGGGGTGAACATTGTCATGCAGGAGGATGATGTTTTGTCCTGGACGTTTATCACGCAATGCACGACGGAGCTTCTGCAGCATCTGGACATAAGAAGCAGCATTGAT
>NW_019750921.1:0-222 GCF_002891405.2 Cryptotermes secundus | reverse complement strand
ATAAGTCTGTGTGTCCGTATGTGTATCCCTCCTATCGTTACTAGGTTTGGTAAGTTTTTCCCTCCTTTCGGTGCTAGGCAACGGCTCAGTAAACATGTTTCCGCTTCAACGAATACACATAAGAATAGAAGAATTGTTGGACTCTTCATTTTCTATGCGGTCCGTCTTGTATCAAATGAAAGTAGGTGATTAACTCTTCCCAGAACTTCTAGTTATATTGAT
>NW_019750920.1:0-222 GCF_002891405.2 Cryptotermes secundus | reverse complement strand
CATATCTTGCCCACATTCTCGCACAGTACAGTACATTTAAATTAACTTTATTGCCGCACATTTATACATATATCTCACTATTTGACCGTATTGTGACATGTAGACTCATTACTGGGCAATGACTAAGCAAACACATTTCCATGATCACATATATGCAGGCAAAAATCAGATAACTTCCATTTCTATGCAACAGCACTCTAAATACAACACAGGAAGAGGTAT
>NW_019750919.1:0-222 GCF_002891405.2 Cryptotermes secundus | reverse complement strand
CGGCTTCGCTCGGCGCATCACGGCTGGCGGGGGGAGGGGCGTCATTCATAGCTCAACATGTTACAATATATATATATCTGTTGAATGTTACGATTATGCATGAGTATCAATTTATGATATATATATATCTTTTCGGACTACATAATTAGCTGAGGCACTATGCTACAAGTCAGAATTTAGCGGTTTCGATTCCCGGTGAACTCATTATATATATATATATAT
>NW_019750918.1:0-222 GCF_002891405.2 Cryptotermes secundus | reverse complement strand
AGAGTAACAGAAATGTTGAAGGTTTTATTCCCATGTTTACTGTCTCTTAGGCCAAGATATACATATGAGCGGAACACGCGGTAGCGTAATTGGTTGAGGCACTATGCTGCAGTCCGGAAGGTAGCGAGTTCGATTCCGTATGAAGTCATTGTATTTCTCAGTTTTCCTAATCCTTCCAGTCGCACTATGGCCCTGGGGTCGACCCAACCTCTAACAGAAATG
>NW_019750917.1:0-222 GCF_002891405.2 Cryptotermes secundus | reverse complement strand
GCTGGTGCCGAGGTTTAGAAAATGTGAACCCATACGCCTTCATGGCGTAGTGCTTAATTAGATAAACATAGAAACAACTTCACTTTTTTTACCTTTACAGGTGAAAGAAGGTGAACTGTTAATTTTGCTGTTCCTAGTAAAATTCTCTCCTCCATAACTAAAGCGCTGGGGGTATGAGACAGTGAGAAGTTACAATCACTTAGCAATCACTCAGCTACAAGT
>NW_019750916.1:0-222 GCF_002891405.2 Cryptotermes secundus | reverse complement strand
TATATTTATTTACATTCTGTATGTAGACGGCGTAACTGAAACCACTTTTTCGTGTTCAGAGGGTCGCAATTTGTGTGTATATTCGTCAAAATCTCTACATCAGTTGTTTTCAGTATCTCAGTACTTTCTCTTAAATACTACGAATATGAGGAAATAAAAGCAAGGCACCAAGGAACAAGAGAAGACGAATGTGATTGCGTGTAATTATACAGCTGTGTTCGT
>NW_019750915.1:0-222 GCF_002891405.2 Cryptotermes secundus | reverse complement strand
CACTTGCGACGACATCAACTACACAAACTGCCATAAACCAGGCCATGTCGCACAAATCTGTCATACAAGAGCTCAGTGATGTTTAGGCCCCATTATCTTTGCGGACCTCGCAGCAGGAAGAACAGCAACGCACCCCCCTCCACAATCCGCCATCACAACACCGTCGGACCCTAGCATCAAGAACCTAGCACCCACCACAGACAACATAACGATTTTCCCAGT
>NW_019750914.1:0-222 GCF_002891405.2 Cryptotermes secundus | reverse complement strand
CCCCCCCAGCCCCCCCCACAGCAGATGGTAAAGTATAATCCGTCATCTTCCATTCAGTTTTACACACCAAAGCGAGAGGGCATGTTTGATTCTCAGGAACGCGTCGGCTACAGACTGCACAACTTGGAAGGAATACAAGTTGCCATAGCAACGTCTTGTCCTCAGACTGCACAGCCGAGGGCCATAGTGCGGCTGGAAGAATTAGGTCAATTAAAAAATCCA
>NW_019750913.1:0-222 GCF_002891405.2 Cryptotermes secundus | reverse complement strand
CGGACTAAAAACCACGGAGTTTGTTTTGTTTTTGTCTGTATTAGGCTAATAGCTTCAATCTTGAAGAGAAGGTATAGCATCTTATGAATTATCTGTCTGGTTCATCTCTTTTTTTGCATATAATTTGATCATACTGCATTTTTCTCTTCCTTTACTTGCGTGTTTTAAATAAATTATGTTCTGTGCAAAAATATGTTAGGTTTTTAAATATGATTTCTCAGT
>NW_019750912.1:0-222 GCF_002891405.2 Cryptotermes secundus | reverse complement strand
GACACCATCGGTGGGGTAAAGAACGCTAATTAACTAACAAATTCGGAAACTGGGATCTGTTTCCGCCCTCAAAAGAGGGGGGAGTAGACATTCTGTTGGGGCCGTTAGAAAGAGCTAACATCATATCAGAACGCAGTGTTCTTTAATGTCCTATAGAACATCAGACGATGAATAAGAAATCCAAAAACCCAGTAATTCCGAGTGTTATACACCAGAGTCAGT
>NW_019750911.1:0-222 GCF_002891405.2 Cryptotermes secundus | reverse complement strand
CTTACTCATGTCAATTAAAGTTGGTGTGCTTTTCTTTATGGTACCTATATTATCACCCAGAAGATTCACATCATCAGCATAGACAAACAGATGATGTGTCGCATTTAATTTCAGTCCAACCTGGTTTTCCTGGACCTTTCTAATGGCATATTCTAAGGCAAATTTGAAAAGCAGTGGCGATAAAGCATCTCCTTGTTTTCCTGGCTTCTTATTCAGTTCCGT
>NW_019750910.1:0-222 GCF_002891405.2 Cryptotermes secundus | reverse complement strand
GCGTAAATATGAAACAATTACTGTACGAAAGGAAACAATGAGACACTGCTGCATCTGGTACTCTGGAGAAGTGAACAACTACTCAGCTTGTCGATAAATTCCCCGCCTTTTATGGAATCCGAAGATTCATCACATGTTCATAATAGCCGGTCTTGAAAACCGAGATTAACGGTCGTGGGAATCCGTTGCGCGGACCACGCGACACCCTCTATCCGCAAAAGT
>NW_019750909.1:0-222 GCF_002891405.2 Cryptotermes secundus | reverse complement strand
AATTATTGAAGAGAGAAAATATATTCTTAAATACCTATTTTTTTTTATTAATATTTGGTATGTTTTTCGTTTTATCAAATTTTGTTTTATGCCGTTCTACTCCTTCCGTTACGATTGTGCAATCGCTGCATTCAAATGGAGACTGGGAGAAACACATTACAGGACCTGAAAGTGGCACATTTCTTTTTTATTGCTAGTGGGGTGGGACTAAGTCCCTTGTAC
>NW_019750908.1:0-222 GCF_002891405.2 Cryptotermes secundus | reverse complement strand
ATTTCTAAACTAATTTTGAACTCTCTTCAACCTAATTCATGTAATTTTAACCAAAAATTCTATCACGATTTCAACTTAGTGTAAATAATATCAATTATTTTGTGAAAGATTTTACTTTAATTTTGGGAATTGTAGCAGGTTTTTTGACGATTTACATAATATTTCAAGAAATTTAAGGAAAATATTACCGACTCGAAGTTATTTTAAGTAATTCTAAAAGAA
>NW_019750907.1:0-222 GCF_002891405.2 Cryptotermes secundus | reverse complement strand
GGGGCTTGTCGCCAAGACGAACTGATTGGCAGTAAACCGCCAGTCATAAAGTAAGTCTGAACGAGTTTATTGTGGGTCAGCTGCCAACCGGTAGGAACGTTAGCACGGAAGCAGATGAGATTGTTGGGATCCGTCACCAGATAACGACTGATGAAGACACAGAAAACTGAGACTTTGTGTGTGTTGTTGTTACAGTGTGGTCTAGTTGTCAGCGTTCCTGGC
>NW_019750906.1:0-222 GCF_002891405.2 Cryptotermes secundus | reverse complement strand
CTAGTTGAATCAATTGGGCCCCAGATGAACTTTGCCTCCCCCAAGAAACGCCACTGACTGGGCCTCCCTCGAGATACGCCATTGACCATGTTATTCGCCTCGTGACTGCACAATCAAATCTCACACTAGGATTTCGCGGAATTTTCTATTTATCATTCTTCCACCACATGACTTGTGCAATAAATAGGCATTGAGAATAGTCATATCTAGAAGGTGGAAAAA
>NW_019750905.1:0-222 GCF_002891405.2 Cryptotermes secundus | reverse complement strand
TCTAAGTCAATTTCAATATCATTATATCCGCTAAATGGCTCCTTGGCTGTCAAAGCATCATCTCATCTGATAAAAAAAGATATTCTCAAAATACTCTCTAAATATTTATGAAAACGTATTTGCTTACAGTCGGTATGTAAAAATATAGAAGACACAGCAGTAATGATAATATTTTAGTAGAATATACATGAAAACAACTTACGTTTTGGAAGTAAATATAGT
>NW_019750904.1:0-222 GCF_002891405.2 Cryptotermes secundus | reverse complement strand
GAAATAAGAAATTCACACAATTCAATTTGTAAAACCTGAGGGCAAGAGAGACCGCCTCTGTCGTCTAGTGGTCAGAGTTCCTGACTGCAGATCCAGAGGTACGGGTTCGATTCTCGGCGTTACCAGATTTTCTGAGAAGTAGCGGTTCTGGAACGGGGTGCACTCAGCCTCGTGAGAATAATTGTGGAGCTATTTCAAGGAAATAGCGGCTGCGGTCTAGAA
>NW_019750903.1:0-222 GCF_002891405.2 Cryptotermes secundus | reverse complement strand
CGCTGCCTCCCTTCTCAGTATGTTATAACGCCGGGCAACCCTATCAAGGCCGTCCCCCAATATATCTGCATATCCGCAAGGGGTCGATGTAAGTCCAGCTCAGAGAACTGTCAACGTAACCCCAATGGATAGTTAAGTTCCCGACCAAGGAAAAGCACGGCGGGTTGGGTTCCGGTGCTCTCATGCCAGGCTGAATTAAACGCCATGGCCAGCAAAGGGAGA
>NW_019750902.1:0-222 GCF_002891405.2 Cryptotermes secundus | reverse complement strand
ATTTGGTTGCTAGCTAGCTAGCTTTGGGTTGCTAGCTTGCTAGACATGCGTTGCTAGCTAGAGAGCTTTGCTTTTCTAGCTTGCCAGGTTTGCTTTGCTTGCATGCCAGCTTTGCGTTTCAAGTTTGACAGCTTTGCGTTGCTAGGTTGCTAGCTTTCCTTTGTTAGCTTGATAGCCTGTTAAATATGCGTTGCTAGCTTGCTATCTTTGCGTTGCTAGCTT
>NW_019750901.1:0-222 GCF_002891405.2 Cryptotermes secundus | reverse complement strand
TACTCATTTCTGCTAGAGGCTGAGTTGACCCCAGGGCCATTCTAGTGTTGCGTCACGTAGCCGTCGCATGGACAGCGTTGAGATTGCTGCTTCCCACTTATTCCATTGGCGATCGTTACAAATCTGTTGGGCCATTACTTAGCAACAGTCATTGTTTACAGAGCCATTACCTAGCAACGGCTGTTATATAGCTGCTAATTTCAGGGTCATTGCCTAGCAACG
>NW_019750900.1:0-222 GCF_002891405.2 Cryptotermes secundus | reverse complement strand
TGCTTTGCTGAGCTTGCTAGATTGCTAGATTTGCGTTGCTATCTTAATAGCTTTGTGTTGCTTTCTATCTTGCTGGCTTTGCGTTGCTTGCTTGCAAACTTTGCGTTGCTAGCTTGCTCGATTTGCGTTGCTAGCTTGCTAGATGGCGTTGCTAGCTTGCTAGTTTTTCGTTGCTTGCTTGCTAGTTTTGCGTTGCTAGCTTGGAAATTTTGCGTTGCTAGC
>NW_019750899.1:0-222 GCF_002891405.2 Cryptotermes secundus | reverse complement strand
CGTTTCCAGCAAGATCCAGTAATTCATTTGTTAGTAATAAAACTTTATTTGTATTACAACTGCTGAGAGGTACACCCCATTCTACCTCCCAAGGGATCTGCTCGTCCAAGGTCAACCTTATCCCTCAACGGCGGGATACAACAGTAGTAATTAATTTTGTTTTCTAGTGAAACTGCGAAAATTCAAATGATAAACTACCTTTCTGGGAGGGGTCAGGCATGT
>NW_019750898.1:0-222 GCF_002891405.2 Cryptotermes secundus | reverse complement strand
ATCTGTTTCCTATCTTTATGTCATGATTTTCCTTGCATTTTTGTGACGAGACAGCAACATTTCTCTGTGTTTACATCTAGACCAACCTCCTTACTAGTATCAATTAGTGTTTTTCTGTTTTTCTTTATGGTATCTACATTATCACCCAGTAGATTCAGTACTTCCCTCCTAACTGAGTCATAGGCTTTCTTGAAATCTATGAATAGCTGATGTACTGTCTCA
>NW_019750897.1:0-222 GCF_002891405.2 Cryptotermes secundus | reverse complement strand
CCAAATCTTTGTATGGAACTGTGCGCTTCACAGTTCCAGCAGCGACGTGTTTGTTGACCGTTGACTGTTGTGTGCATGCACACATAGGAAGCTGCATGCGAGACTGCAAGGGAGAGGGAGCACTGTTGTTCCAGCAGTGCCGACCCTGGCGGGCTGGTGTAAGGTAGTTTTCTTTTTTCCGGGTGTGTTGTGCTTAAAAACTGTGTACCATATTCTTGAATG
>NW_019750896.1:0-222 GCF_002891405.2 Cryptotermes secundus | reverse complement strand
TGGACTCACCTGGCTGAAGGTGGGGACCAGTGGTAGGCTTTTGTGAAGCCGGTAATGAATAACGTTGGGAAGTACTTGAGTAGCTGAGCGACTGGCAGCTTATCAAGATGGACTCAACTGCCCGAAGCTGGTCAGTTAGTGAGGCGTTGATACATAGAGAGCACCAGGTTCGCAGTGCGCCGAGCTGCGGGAGCGAGTACTGACAGCACCAGACAGACTTGT
>NW_019750895.1:0-222 GCF_002891405.2 Cryptotermes secundus | reverse complement strand
TTGCTAGCTTGCTAGCTTTGCGTTTGGCAGCTTCCCAGCTTTGGGTTACTAGATTGCGAGCTATTCGTTTTTAGCTTGCTAGCTTGCTATATATGCGTTGCTATCTTTCCGTTCTAGCTAGCTAAATTTTCTTTTTAATCTTGCTTGATTGCGTTGCGTTTCTTTGCTTGCTTATATTCGTTGCAAACTTCCTAGCTTTGCTTTGATAGCTTGCTAGCTTGT
>NW_019750894.1:0-222 GCF_002891405.2 Cryptotermes secundus | reverse complement strand
TTAAGTCAGCTGAACCGTTTCTACGACATATCATATTCTTCTATTATAGTATCATGTAAACCTGAGTCTTCAAAGAGAGTGGTATCTTCTACTCATATTATTAACCAAAATTTTGAAACATTTCTCACTTCTACCTGAGTGCTGCATGTCCCACTTAACTACTCATAAAAAGGTATAGGTAAAAATATTCTTGTAACAGGCCGTGGAGGCCCATAGGATTGT
>NW_019750893.1:0-222 GCF_002891405.2 Cryptotermes secundus | reverse complement strand
TTTGCGTTGCTAGCTTGTTAGCCTTGTGTTGCTAGCTTGCTAGCTTTGCGTTGCCAACTTTATAGGTTTGATTTGCTACATTGCTATCTTGCCGTTGCTAGCATGCTAACTTTGCGTTGCTAGCTAGCTAACTTTGCGTTGCTATCTTGCTAGATTGCTAGATATGCGTTTCTAGTTTTATATCTTTGCGTTGCTATCTTGCTAGCTTGTAAATATTTCGTT
>NW_019750892.1:0-222 GCF_002891405.2 Cryptotermes secundus | reverse complement strand
GGACAAACAAGAGAAGAAGAAGAAAAAGACTGGCCGTGCCAAGCGACGTATACAGTACAATCGCCGGTTTGTGAATGTTGTGCAAGGTTTTGGCCGCAGGAGGGGCCCTAATGCAAATTCATAAGTGAATAATTTTGAAATCAAAGTTAGTTTGAGATCAGAATTGAATATCAGAGTTTTGTAACCTGCTTATTTAATGAGTGTTGTACAAAGTGATGCTTG
>NW_019750891.1:0-222 GCF_002891405.2 Cryptotermes secundus | reverse complement strand
TGCCAGCAATGCGTTGTTAGCTTGCTAGCTTTCCGTTACAAGCTTCCTTGCTTTGCATTATTATCTTCCTAACTTTGCGTTGATATTTTGCTAGCTTAACGTTGCTTGCTTGCTAGCTTGCAAGCTTTGCGTTGCTAGCTTACTAGTATGCGTTGCTAGCTTCCTAGCTTTGCGTTCCTAGCTTCCTAGATTTGAGTTGATAGCTTGCTAGCTTTGCGTTAC
>NW_019750890.1:0-222 GCF_002891405.2 Cryptotermes secundus | reverse complement strand
ACTATTTCAGCGTTATGCCATGAAGACTTGGCCAGCTTCACGCCACGGCCACTCTCGGGGAAAGAACCCCCAGCACCCATTGGGTAGGAGACTGGGTGGGCCGCAGTACCGGTCTCTACGACGTGGAGAAAATTTTTGACCTTACAGGGACTCGAACTCCGACCCTTTGGACGTCCGGCCCGTAGCCAGTCGCTATACCGACTGCGCTATCCCATAATCACA
>NW_019750889.1:0-222 GCF_002891405.2 Cryptotermes secundus | reverse complement strand
ATCTATACATCCACTGCCCCATACGCCTTCATGGCGTAGTGCTTAGTTAAACACGGACAACTTTACTTTTTAAGGAATTTGTGTATTTCGACTCTTGCTGCCAGTATACAAGTTTTTCAGGCTAAACAGTTCATTCTAATTTAAATTTCCAGAACAGACTGCCTCTATGGTCTAGTGGTCAGAGTTCCTGGGTTCGATTCCTGGCGCTACCAGATTTTCTGA
>NW_019750888.1:0-222 GCF_002891405.2 Cryptotermes secundus | reverse complement strand
CTTGCTTGCTTTGCGTTGCTTACTTGCTTGCGTTGTTTTCTTGCTTGCTTACGTTACGTTGCTTGCTTTCTTTCTTTGCGTTGCATTCTTCCTTGTTTATTTGCTTCCTTTGCGTTGCTTGCTTTTATTTTCTTGCTTGTTTGCTCTCTTGTTTGCTTCCTTAGCTTTGCTTGCTTTTTTGCGTTGCTTGTTTGCTTTCTTGCTTTGATTTGTTTGCTTGCT
>NW_019750887.1:0-222 GCF_002891405.2 Cryptotermes secundus | reverse complement strand
CAAAGAAATCTTGCAAGCTAGCAAAGCAAAGCTAGCAAGCGAGCAAAGGAAAGCTAGCAATCTAGCAATCTAGCAACGCAAAGCTAGCAATCTAGCAACGCTAAGAAAGCAAGGCAGCAAAGGATAGCTAGCAAGCTCGACAAGCAAAGCTGTCAAGTTTGCAACGGCAAGCTAGCAAGCTAGCAATGCATATATAGCAACCTAGCAAGCTAGAAACGGATT
>NW_019750886.1:0-222 GCF_002891405.2 Cryptotermes secundus | reverse complement strand
TTCTTCCTCTGTTTACTCTTTGACTCTGAAGATGGACATTACATGTTCCTCCAAAATGTTGGTTGACTTTCACCAGACTGCATGGCGTTATATCCCAGAAGATACAACTCATCTTTATAAGAAACATGTTAGAAAATGTCATAAAAACATAAAATGGAACCATGGCTGCATTTTGGAAATTAACTGGACCATTGTATCATTAAGAGCAACAGTGATTATGTA
>NW_019750885.1:0-222 GCF_002891405.2 Cryptotermes secundus | reverse complement strand
CGATTACCTCCACCGTGACCCTGCGAGTTGCAGTAGGCGACGAAAAGGGAAGTCTCAAATCTGAGACAGTAAATTATGTTCGCGAGTACCAAGGGATTCAGACCCGAGAAAGACTACGCTGGCAAGGGCCAGCAGCGTATACAAAAGAAGACACGTCCTCTCGTCAGAGAGAGCGCCCCACAAAAACAAGACCATAGATGTCAAACAGTAATAAATACGACA
>NW_019750884.1:0-221 GCF_002891405.2 Cryptotermes secundus | reverse complement strand
GCAATACAAGGGACTTAGTCCCACCCCACTAGCAATAAAAAAACATGTTTATTACTGTGTATTGTATATGTATGTATAGCAGGATCCGGGATAGCTCAGTCGGTATAGCAACTGGCTACGATCGGGATGACCGGTAGGTCGAAGTTCGAGTCCCCGGTAGGCTAAAGAATTTTCTTTTCTCCATGTCGTCCAGACCGGCTCTGCGGTCCACCCAACCTCCT
>NW_019750883.1:0-222 GCF_002891405.2 Cryptotermes secundus | reverse complement strand
TAAGAGATGGGCTATTTAAATTGTGGTAGTTGTAGCAGGCCAGAGTTTATTTACATGCCCGCTGCTCTAGAGGATTAAATCTGTCATCATGTTACTAAAAATTCTGTAACTTATACAATTTTTGTGGTAAACGAACGAAATTAACGTTGATTTTATCTAGAAAGAATATAGAATCAAATATTGTAATTTACAGATTTTAGAATCTGTAAAAATTGTTACATT
>NW_019750882.1:0-222 GCF_002891405.2 Cryptotermes secundus | reverse complement strand
CTTGCTAGATTTTCGTTCCAGCTTGCTAGCTTTTCGTTCCAGCTTTCTAGCTTGCTATCTTAGCCTTGCTAGCTTGCTTACTTTTCGTTTCTAGCTTCTTAACTTTGCGTTACAAGCTTGCTAGCTTTGCGTTGCTAGATGCCTAGTTTTGCCTTGCTAACTTCAAACTTTACGTTGCTATTTTCCTAGATTTGTGTTGCTAGTTTGCTAGCTTGCTAAATT
>NW_019750881.1:0-222 GCF_002891405.2 Cryptotermes secundus | reverse complement strand
TGCCATTGGAGAGGGCCTAGGTCGCCCAAGTGTGGCTCCCGCAAAACATGCCACATATGTGTTAGAAGATGGTAAGGCAACCATCAGCCTTAGATTACACCCCGTAAGCCTTAACGGAGTAACAGACAAATTCCTGTTAGATATGGACGATACACAAAGACTTAACTCAGGTTAATCGTTCTCTCTGAACAAATGCCGGGATATTCCCTCAATTAGAAAATT
>NW_019750880.1:0-222 GCF_002891405.2 Cryptotermes secundus | reverse complement strand
GACGGCATCCCAAATGAATGCCTCAGGCACCTTCCAAGTCGACCACTGGTTAATCTAACCCATTTATTTAATCATTGTTTTTGGCTTTCTCATTTTGCAAGTACTTGGAAGGAAGCACAATTAATAACTTTACCCAAACCCGGTAAAGATCCGAATTTCCCTCAAAATTTACGTCCAATCAGCCTCCCGTCCACGACAGGAAAACTATTCGAAAAAGTAATT
>NW_019750879.1:0-222 GCF_002891405.2 Cryptotermes secundus | reverse complement strand
CCTCGAGTTATATAAAATGCCCTCTTTAATACTGCTGTACTTGCATAGGCAAAGCTCTGCACCTGTATCGATCAATAAATTTCATGTTTCCCTTAACTCCTGCTTCTGTTTCCAAAGTAATGGTGCTTAATTGAGAACCTGCTGTCTTTGTACAGCCTAACATTACTGTTGCTGGGCCCCAGAAGGGCTGCTCCTCTGTTCCCATCTTCAGTTTTCCGAATT
>NW_019750878.1:0-222 GCF_002891405.2 Cryptotermes secundus | reverse complement strand
TTTTTTTTGTACTATAAACAATTTCTGATATATTGATAACATTTCATTTGAGGTTCACGTAGAGTAGGGTTTATATCTGACAGTTACTAACAAAACTAAAATTTGCCCCGAAAATTTTACTGTAAACGCCCCGATACTAACTTTCATACAAACATATTCACAAGTGACATAATTACCCAAATGAATCATGACAATTTAAATTATTTCTCGCGTCTTATGAAT
>NW_019750877.1:0-222 GCF_002891405.2 Cryptotermes secundus | reverse complement strand
CTTGCTAGCTTTGCGTTGATAGCTTGTTAGCTTTGAGTTGCTAGCCTACTAGATTGCTCGATATGCGTTGCTAACATGCTAGCTTTGCGTTGCTAGCTGACTAGGTTTGCGTTTCTAGCTTGCTAGCTTTGCCTTCTAGCTTGCTAACTTTGTTTGCTAGCTTGCCATGTTGCGTGGATACCTTGCTAGCTTTGGGTTGCTAGGTTGGTAGATTTGCGTTGC
>NW_019750876.1:0-222 GCF_002891405.2 Cryptotermes secundus | reverse complement strand
TTTATATGACATATTCCACATCCTATAGTCATTTTGACTAACTTCGGATCCATGGAATGCAATGTAATATAATGTAATGTAATGTGATTCATTTTAATTATTTTGATGTGAGGACCCATCCTATAAAATATGACATATAATTATAATAATAATAATGAGACAACGTGTGTGTGTGTGCGCATGCATGTGTGCATTCATCCTTATATAACCACCAAAGTCTGT
>NW_019750875.1:0-222 GCF_002891405.2 Cryptotermes secundus | reverse complement strand
GCGTTGCCAGCTTGATAGGTTTGCGTTTGCTACCTTGCTAGCTTGACGTAGCTAGCTTGCTAGATTTGCGTTGCTATCTAGCTAGCTTTGCGTTGCTTGCTTGCATGATTGCTCGATATGCGTTGCAGGCTTGATAGCTATGCGTTGCTCTCTTGCTATCTTTGCTCTAAAATCTTGATAGCTTTCCGTTGCTAGCTTGCTATCTTTGCGTTGCTAGCTTGC
>NW_019750874.1:0-222 GCF_002891405.2 Cryptotermes secundus | reverse complement strand
GTAACATAACAGAAATGGTAGTATAAAAGAAGAGGAATATAATAACACGTTTTGAAAAGAAGTGTCTACTGAAATCATAATTAGAATATTAATTTAAAACAAACAATTAAAATAAGGAAAAATTTGGAGGCGCCAAACATCGATCCTAGTACTCCTCGCATTGTAATCGAGCGATCTACCACTTCAGCTACGACCCCGTCTAAGGGACATTGCTTAATGTAG
>NW_019750873.1:0-222 GCF_002891405.2 Cryptotermes secundus | reverse complement strand
AGCTTGCTAATTTTGAGTTTCTTGCTTGCTTTGCTCTTCTTGCTTTCTAGCTTTGCGTTGCTTGCTTGGTAGCCTTGCGTCTCTAACGTGCTAGTTTGCGTTGCCATCTTGATCGTTTTGCGTTTCTACCTTGCTAGCTTGGAATTGTTAGCATGCTAGCTTTGCTTTCTGGAAAGTTACCTTTGCGTTGCTAGCTTGCTAGCTTGCTAGCTTGCTAGATAT
>NW_019750872.1:0-222 GCF_002891405.2 Cryptotermes secundus | reverse complement strand
AGGCCCTGATATTATCGTGATTTTCATCAGAATTGTCAATATAAGATTTCATCACATACCAGTGAACACAGGTTCTCTCTAAGGCCCTGAGATTCTCGTGATTATCTTCAGAAATGTCAATATAAGTTTTCTTCATACGCCAGTGAACACAGGCTCTCTATAAGGCCCTGAGATTCCCGTGATTTTCCTCAGAATTGCCAATATAAGCTTTCTTCATATGTC
>NW_019750871.1:0-222 GCF_002891405.2 Cryptotermes secundus | reverse complement strand
TGAAAAAGCGGCCAAGGCCCAACAAAGGGCTGTAGAGCCATAATACAATAGGAGCAAATTATTTCGCTCTGTCGCCATGTTAATCCTGTGCAATACGCAAAAATTATTCCAATAAACGTTACACATTTTTCATATACGTACGAAAATGGTTTATTTGAACTATACGGCATAGAAAAGTAATCTAATACAGAAATAACTGCAGAAACAAGGGCCCTAACTATT
>NW_019750870.1:0-222 GCF_002891405.2 Cryptotermes secundus | reverse complement strand
CATACACATAAAGTTTCATGAAGATTAGCACAGGAGTTCAAAGTTTTGCCTCAGCAATTTTAGAGGCCACAATGTTGCTATTAATGATGGGATTTGTGAAGCACGCCACTGAGATGGGCACAGGTGCTATGATATACATACAGTGCTTCATAAGGATTTGTTCAAGTAGTCAGCCGTTGTTAGGGGGAAAACATACAGACAGCAAAGTGATCTCATAAGCCG
>NW_019750869.1:0-222 GCF_002891405.2 Cryptotermes secundus | reverse complement strand
TTTCTTCATAGTCACCGCCGTGAAAGCCTCAAATCTTACAATAGAGGAAGCTGTTTTTCTATGTTGTCATCTCCAAGCAATCCGTTTCTGAGCAACGGAACAGTAAACAGGTCTACAATGATTGGTGTTTTCTGTGGTGTCTGTGAAGAGTGCTTATAAGAGAAGTAAATTCAGAAGCCAGGTCAGTTCAAGGCAGTTACGAGTGAATAATAGCGGCAGAAG
>NW_019750868.1:0-222 GCF_002891405.2 Cryptotermes secundus | reverse complement strand
AGTGGAGATTCTTCAGCTCACATCGTTACTGAATGTCGAATATCTTGCAGCTCAACTTGGTTAGTCAGTCAGAGTTACTTTACGACTAGGGGTTTATCTCCAGTCGTTTTTTCGTGGCGCCAAACCCCTTGAGACCCACGACCAGTATTTTCATTTTTCAACTGAATACTTATGGTAGTCCTTATGTAACATCCACTCTGACGAGAGGATGGATCTGTCGTT
>NW_019750867.1:0-222 GCF_002891405.2 Cryptotermes secundus | reverse complement strand
TATATTGTGACGAATATGAACTTTGCTAGCCAACGGTTCAATAAACACATCTCCGACGATACGAAGTCAATACTGGACCTCCGTTGCTGGGTTGCAGGTCTCTACAAACATACCCTTGGCAACGGATGAAAGAGAGTAATACACGAACGGTTGGAGATGGTGATCTATATTCCAATTTCCTCGTAGTTCGGTTGAGGATAGTTCAATGTTGAGGATGGGTCG
>NW_019750866.1:0-222 GCF_002891405.2 Cryptotermes secundus | reverse complement strand
TCTTACTCTCAGTGTATATCGTGTCTCGTGTTGTGTCTTCCCTTTTTGGTTGCGGGTGTTGTGATAGTATCTAGGTTAAGTCATGACGTCTTCCTTCCGAATATTTTTCACTTTATCAATCACAAACCATCCTACCTTTCAACGCCATACTCTCCAGATAATGACGTCATAAAATAACCCAAAAGAATAGGTACAATAAAACTAACGTTAATAATAGACCTA
>NW_019750865.1:0-222 GCF_002891405.2 Cryptotermes secundus | reverse complement strand
TCGAGTTCGGTTCAGGTCATGTGGGATTTGTGGTGGATAAAGTTGCGCTGGGGCAGGGTTTCACCGAGTACTTCGGTTTCTCCTGCCAGTCTCCATTCCACCGTTTGCTCCACAAAATCATCATTATCTATCGTCTGGAACTGGTATAATAGGCCAGCAGTGAACACTGTACCGAGTGGACTCAGTCTCACCCCACTAAGAATAATAGAAAAATAATACTTT
>NW_019750864.1:0-222 GCF_002891405.2 Cryptotermes secundus | reverse complement strand
GACATCGGAATTTGTGCTCTATCTTGATTGGTTTTATTTTGACTCGTGTTGTGGAAGTTAGCAGCATGGAGGAAGATAGGTACAAGCCACCACTTTTGATGGAACGAATTATGGAGATTGGAGTTTTCGAATTGAAATCTTTCTCGATGAGAAAGGAATATTAACCCACATTTCGAAACCCCTGGCGGAACTACAAGAGGAATTTAGACTGACTGGTAATGA
>NW_019750863.1:0-222 GCF_002891405.2 Cryptotermes secundus | reverse complement strand
TATAATGGTCATGAGTGCACTTTTTCCGAAATATTGACATTTAAGGACGTTCTCAAGTGCATGGTATCACAATTATATTGACTGACTCTTATAATTTCCAACACTTCCCGAAATATTCTCTTTCCAAATGTACCCATTATTAACTTTATTATGTTTTTCGACATATGTGAAAGATAAACATATACTTTAAATTAAAGGTATCCACTCCACAACACTAGTGCT
>NW_019750862.1:0-222 GCF_002891405.2 Cryptotermes secundus | reverse complement strand
CTTGCTTGCTTTGCGTTGCTAGCTTGCTATCTTGGCTTTGCTAGCTTGCTAGGTTTGCTTTACTACCTTGCTAGCTTTCCGTTGCTAGATTGCTAGATATGCGGTGCTAGCGTGACAGCTTCAGGTTTCTAGCATGCCAGATTTGCGTTGCTATCTTGCCAGTTTGCGTTGCAAGCTTGCCAGGTTTGCGTTGCTACCTTGCTAGTATTCTTTGCGAGCTTG
>NW_019750861.1:0-222 GCF_002891405.2 Cryptotermes secundus | reverse complement strand
GCCTCGTGAGGATGATTGAGGAGCTATTTCAAGGAAATAGCGGCTGCGGTCTACAAAACCGAAATTAACTGCCGTGAGGATTCGTTGCGCTGACCACCCGACACTCTCTATCCCCAAAAGTTGGAACTAAATTTCGCCGACAAGCAGCGGTCGCTCGGTCGGGATAGTTCGTTTGCGGACTAAAATCACGGAGTTTGTTTTGTTACTGGAGAAGAGGTCCAT
>NW_019750860.1:0-222 GCF_002891405.2 Cryptotermes secundus | reverse complement strand
ATCTACAACGCAACAAATATCCCAGAAAATAAAACTTTGCACAACCACCGCTGTGAGAACCTCAGTTAGTATATATATTTGCCCTAGTTTAATTTTGTTCTGTAACTTATATGAAATTAAACTGGAGAAAGATAATGTAATGAAATAATTAGAAAGAAATACCCAAGTATTTTGTTGTTTAATCAGCTGTAGAAACACGTGGAAAGATTTCTCCTTATCTTT
>NW_019750859.1:0-222 GCF_002891405.2 Cryptotermes secundus | reverse complement strand
AGTGAAACCTTGTAATGCCATGACTTATAGTCCATATCATGAGGACCAAATTGGTTTCTTACTGGAGTCTCCAACTTCAATAATTATCGAGATATGGAAGATAACGCAAACCTCCATTTGGGCCGAAAACTCGTTCTTTCGCATTATAGAGACTTCGCTATTAGTCGAATATAAAACTTGTAATTTCAACTTCAAGTTGCTCTAGAATAGTGCACTATTTGC
>NW_019750858.1:0-222 GCF_002891405.2 Cryptotermes secundus | reverse complement strand
TGTTTAGATCTGTGCTCCTCACAAAAACCTATAAATGGGCTTTTCACTGTACTACAAATGTTTGAGTAAAGTACCCTTGTTGTATCCTGGTGATGGGACAGATTGCAGGTTGGCAGGGCGAGCGGTTCCTTTAGGAGTCAGTGTGGGGTGTGAGAGTACTGCAACTTGAAATTAACAAATACATTTATTGATAATGTACACAGTTATAGAGAAAACCCTGTT
>NW_019750857.1:0-222 GCF_002891405.2 Cryptotermes secundus | reverse complement strand
CAGTCTTACGCGCCGGCCGCCCTTTACCGCCTAGGAAGATTCCTGGTACTCATTTATATTAGAGGTTGAGTATACCCCAGGACCATACAGTAACAGGAATGTTAGGTAAAGTGAAAAATCAAATTACCTCATCGGGAATCGAAATTGTGACCTTCCGGCTTGTAGTATAGTGCCTCCACCAACTACACTACCGAGTGCCCCTTGAACACAGAAGTTACCGAA
>NW_019750856.1:0-221 GCF_002891405.2 Cryptotermes secundus | reverse complement strand
TTTGCGTTGCTAGCTTGCTAGCTTTGCGTTGTTACCTTGCTAACTATCCGTTCCTAGGTTGCTACCTTTGCGTTGCTAGCTTGCTAGCTATGTGTAGCTACATTGCTAGCTTGGCGTTGATAACTTGCTAACTTTCACTTGCTAGCTTGCTAGATTTCTAGATTTGGTTTGCAAAATTGCTAAATTTGCGTTGCTATCTTGCTAGATTTGCGTTGTTAGCT
>NW_019750855.1:0-222 GCF_002891405.2 Cryptotermes secundus | reverse complement strand
CAACATTCAGATTCTCGTAGTTCCAATAAGTCAGCACATTTCACTCACAAAGGACACTGATTTGGCAAACTCCGAACTACGAACCCCAGAATATCGGTTCGTACTCAAGTCAAAGTACGGTCTGTCGGTCGGTCAGTAAGTCAGTCAGTCAGAAAGTCAGTCAGAAAGTCAGTCAGAAAGTCTTGGTGTCGAGCTCCATCTGGAGCTCATGACCAGATATTT
>NW_019750854.1:0-222 GCF_002891405.2 Cryptotermes secundus | reverse complement strand
AAGTTAGTTATACATGCGTGGAACTATACACCCACTCCCCCACACATCTTTATGGCGTGATGTTTGAGCTTTACCTTTCTTTACCTATGTTTTCCTCAGTACAGTCATTCTGCGACTCTTTCTTCGTCTATTTCTGAATAGAATTGTTCATATTTCGACAACAAAACAATTCATATACAGGATCTGAAGTTTTGACGCTGGTGGCTATGAAGGGTTTTATTT
>NW_019750853.1:0-221 GCF_002891405.2 Cryptotermes secundus | reverse complement strand
GCAATTGTATAGTGTAATAATGTGTAAAATGAGGAACTTGTTAATTTGTCGCAATCGTCAAGTAATAAGGATGAAATAAGAAAAACATGTAGCACGCATGGGGAGATGAGAAATGTTTATACAAATTTAGTGAGGAAATATAGCGGCCTCCGTAATCTAGGGGTAACGTTCCCATCTCATGGAACAAGTCCTCCGGGAGGGACTTTAAGCCGTGGGTCCCG
>NW_019750852.1:0-222 GCF_002891405.2 Cryptotermes secundus | reverse complement strand
GAGAATAGTTTTACACATCGCTCTAGAGCTGTGGCTCTCTGTATTTTTGCCATTAATATTTTGTACATTTCATTCCTTTTAAATTTTATTTTTTAAAGTCTGGGTAGGGAGATGCCATGCATCTCCCCTCCCTCCCACTTCCCTGCTTGTGCCCATGCGTATTTACACCACTAGAAAACAACACTTCTTCCCACCAGGGATTTTTTTAGGATACACAAGTTT
>NW_019750851.1:0-222 GCF_002891405.2 Cryptotermes secundus | reverse complement strand
AGTATAAAATAGGATTCTATAATGGGTTTTACAATTAAGCAGCTAGGTGTAACATCCATTTCATGACCATTTATTACATCCTCAATTTAAAAAACTGTGTTCATTGCAATCGTGGCATTTAAACCGCTTCCTATGTTCTTCTGAAACACCAGTCTGATTTAGTCTATGTGTTTTTTCTCACAAATATGATGGGGTACCCAAAAGAAACCGAACTAATTTTTT
>NW_019750850.1:0-221 GCF_002891405.2 Cryptotermes secundus | reverse complement strand
TATCTTTGCGTTGCTAGCTTGCTATCTTTGCGTTGCTAGCTTGCAGAATTTGCGTCGCTAGCTTTCTAGGTTTGCGTTTCTAGCTTTCTAGCTTTCAGTTGCTAGCTTGCTATCTTTGCGTTTCTAGCATGCTAGCTTGCTAAATTTGGGTTGGTCGCTATCTACCTTTATGTAGTTAGCATGCTAGCTTTGCGTTGCTAGCTTGCTAGCTTGCTAGATAT
>NW_019750849.1:0-222 GCF_002891405.2 Cryptotermes secundus | reverse complement strand
AAACTTAAGACTGGAAGTAGGTGATAAAGGGAATTTACCTGACATACCTTACCAAAGCTTAATAGGTTGCCTAATGTATATAGCTATAAGCACAAGACCGGATATTTGTTACATGGTAGGCTGTTTAAGCCAGTTTAATAACTGCTACACAATAGAGCACTACAAGTATGCAAAGCCAGTATTGAGGTATCTAAAGGGCACTTGTGACAAGAGTCTAGTTTT
>NW_019750848.1:0-222 GCF_002891405.2 Cryptotermes secundus | reverse complement strand
GGAGGGAGACATGTGACAGATTAGGCCGTTTCTAGGAGACGAATACGTAAACATCTTCCAAGCAACGAATGCGCAACAATAGGGTGTCCATTGCTAGATAACGAATGAGTGGTCACACCTGAAAACAATACGTGATATCCGTTACTGAGCAGTGATGTGTTTTATGTGGGTGGTCCGTGCCGAACCCATATATGGAGCAGTGAAGACTGTTCGAGAAGATTC
>NW_019750847.1:0-221 GCF_002891405.2 Cryptotermes secundus | reverse complement strand
GGGAGTAAAGGCATGTGTCCAGCTCCTACATGCTTACTCTGTACACTGGATGGAAGTGAATGGTCAGTTTCATGATCCGACCGCTTTACCTCCAAGGAAGAACCACCGGTAGCCACAGGATAGAAGGCTGGGTGGGCCCCAGAGCCAGTCTCGATGCTGTGGGGTAGAGAAAAATACCTTGCCCTTGCCAGAAATTGAACTCGGACCGTCAAGCACGTAGC
>NW_019750846.1:0-221 GCF_002891405.2 Cryptotermes secundus | reverse complement strand
GTTCAGTCCTAAACATGGGACACAGTTGCCATGAGGTGAAAAAACTGCAGTGAATTTTGCCTTGAGAAATGATATGAATGTACATTTTCTCACCGATTTTATTGTCTTTGAGAAGAGTCACATCAGAATGCAGTTAAATATACGTAGGTCGTACTGAAAGTCATGAGCACAATTTGTTTTAAAGTAACATGCTTTATTATTGACAAACCAAATACACCACC
>NW_019750845.1:0-221 GCF_002891405.2 Cryptotermes secundus | reverse complement strand
GTTTTTTCTCCTGCTGTGGTAACGGGAGTCCGTATAGAAGAGATGTCCAAGATGGGTTGACTGATCGGATGGTCCAGCAGAGCTATGAGGACGGATTCCTTATATTTCCTGTATGTGGCGTTTGGTTCAATCTGCAGATTGAATACTAGGCACATCCAGAATACAAATCTGAAGTTTTACCACGACACCAACCTACTCTGTGAACAGCAGTCCCATTTAGC
>NW_019750844.1:0-221 GCF_002891405.2 Cryptotermes secundus | reverse complement strand
CAACGGAGCGAAATTAGTGGGCAGGGAGGTAATTCTGCATTTGGGGAGAGATTAAACACGACGGAACGCAGGCAAGCAACAAGCCTCTTGAGGTTCACCCAGCTTCCCATCTGTTTGGTACCGAGGTCTATTTCTTTGGAGGATTAGGCGGCCGGGGCGTGAAGTTGATCACTAGTCCCCAACTAGTGCCAAGATCAAGAATATATGGATCTATACGTCCC
>NW_019750843.1:0-221 GCF_002891405.2 Cryptotermes secundus | reverse complement strand
GCGCAGTATAGATCTTGTGTGAACCGACGTTTCGGAGCAACGCATTGCCTTCATCTTCAGGGTAGACAAATCCGCGAGCGAGGAACCAGCGTTAGCAGGTGGCTGCAGTTGATTCACACAAGATGTACACGGCTCCACATCCCAGAAGACAGAGTTCTTCATGTCACGGCCGTGAAAACCTCAAATCTTACATAATAATTGTTACGTAACGCGTACATGTC
>NW_019750842.1:0-221 GCF_002891405.2 Cryptotermes secundus | reverse complement strand
GTGAGTAATACCTGGGAGGGATGCGGAATTAGGCAGTCTTAGCTCGATTCGATGTTCTGTCCCGGCCCTTGCTTGAAGGCAGGAAGTGACGAAAACCACTGAAAGCCTTAGAGTACTGTGTGCCCCGGCTGAGATTCGAACCGAGAATTTGCGGAATACACGTCAGTAGCTTTGTCATTCGTCCATATTAGGCCTGCTAGAGTCCAGAACCTTTTGTCTTC
>NW_019750841.1:0-221 GCF_002891405.2 Cryptotermes secundus | reverse complement strand
CCAAGGCATCGGTTCGGTAAACAAGTTCCCGTAGCAAGAAATCGATGCGAAACAATACAAATGCTCTGCGTGGTCTGTGTCGAGGACGCATGAGAAGGACAATTGGGGAGAGCACAAAATTCTGTACGGGAGTCTGTGAAAAGAAAAGGACCTGAGCAGGAGGCAAAAGAATAGTCACTGTTGGAGCTGTTACCAGCAAACGCCTACTATCAGACTGAGAA
>NW_019750840.1:0-221 GCF_002891405.2 Cryptotermes secundus | reverse complement strand
ATGATCTATTATCTGTGTTCATATAATGGTTTCACCCTGCATTCTTGTAATGAGACATTTACATATACCAGTAGTTAGATTTCTGTGCTATTCATTATTTCCTATTTACCCTGACAAATCAGTCTATACTGTCTAAGCCAATGGTTTATTTCGTAAGCCAAATGTATGAGTGGGGCAAGTATGAGTCCCGGTATTTCTTTTTTACATCTGGGGGGAGGGCA
>NW_019750839.1:0-221 GCF_002891405.2 Cryptotermes secundus | reverse complement strand
ACCGATACATTAAACAAAAGGCAGGCTAGGGAATCCCCATGTCAAACTCTGTTTCTGGATATTATAGGGCTGGACAACATGTTCTGGATCTTAATTTGGCACTGAATCTTTCTCACAGTAGCTCTGACCAACACAATTAAATACCGTGGAATGTGCATCTCTTCTATTGCCATAAAGAGATTATTTATATCCATACTGTCATAGGCTGATCTAAAGTAAAT
>NW_019750838.1:0-221 GCF_002891405.2 Cryptotermes secundus | reverse complement strand
AACTCTCTGACTAAGATAATGCTAAAAATGAGAATGCCAAATTCTTTGTCAGCATTTTCAGAGTCCCATTATAACTGCTTCAAAGACAAATAAATATTGCGGTGTCAATTTTATTGTTTAAACCTTGGTGCCATATTGTACTATACATAGTGGGAAGTTAGGTGACAAACTTATAGTTACATATTTACACCATTTTCAGATATTATGAGTATCTGTTACAA
>NW_019750837.1:0-221 GCF_002891405.2 Cryptotermes secundus | reverse complement strand
TGTTGGTGTGAGAACCTCAAATCCTACATAACTGCGACAAAGTTTCAGAAGAATGAACTAGAAAATGTAATAGACTGCAGAAATTATGTACCCATCTGACGAAGACTTTGTAAGGCCTAAAGACGTCGTAGAAGTAACGTGTATATAAAAAAGAGAGAACGTAGTAAACAGAAAGTCTAGGAGCACGACATGAAGTTGCACCTTGAGGTCTTCCCCTGCAA
>NW_019750836.1:0-221 GCF_002891405.2 Cryptotermes secundus | reverse complement strand
TTTTCTGAAGATTTCTGTTTTCTCGGATATAATGCTGTGTAGCCCGTTGACTTTCAGCAGAATACAGGGTATTATACCCCATAAGATAGAACTCTTCATAGCCACTTCTCAGAGAACTCCAGATCCTACTTATCAATTTCTGTTTGAGGAAATAATCTTGGAAAAGTCAATTGCTGTCACCCCTTAGGCGACATGTTGATTAAACTTTTATCAAATGAAAA
>NW_019750835.1:0-221 GCF_002891405.2 Cryptotermes secundus | reverse complement strand
TTTTTTTCTGATTCTGCTACAAATTTTAACCTATTTATCTGTAACAGTATTTTTAAAGAATACACATTGAGGGTGTTTTTATAAAGTGCCTAGAAATGAAGATGGAGGCGGTTTGTTTCTCCGAAACGCTAGTAGAATTCTATCAGAACTACAGAGTCTCACAAGAAAATACTCTTCCTAGTTGCAGTCTTGAGGGACTGAACAATTACACCATAAATAAA
>NW_019750834.1:0-221 GCF_002891405.2 Cryptotermes secundus | reverse complement strand
GACGGAGGCAGAATCTACCCAGAATCAAGATGAAAAAAGAACCACTGCGTAGTCTAAAATCTGTAATTTTGAGGTAAGAATGCGTGTAGCTTACCCGTAACATCACCCATGCGCCTTTATGCCGCTGTGTTTAAATTAATCTTAACGGTGGAAAGTAAAAAAGGTTAAGTTTTCCTTGTGCTTACTTAATTAAGCACTACGCCATGAAGACGTATGGGAGA
>NW_019750833.1:0-221 GCF_002891405.2 Cryptotermes secundus | reverse complement strand
GCACGGGGCGACCAATATAGTGTTTTGAAATGGAATGAATCATTTTTAGTAATTTTCTATTTTCCGTGGTAATGAATGTCAAACGACGGACAGGACCCTTGGTAATGTAGTCATACCAAATGTCGAGAAACAAGTTAAATGCTCCAGAAGTTACTTGAACAGGTTAAGGTACGTAAATAGCTTCATTGTTCCCTAATTTTTTATTGCTAGTGGGGTGGAAC
>NW_019750832.1:0-221 GCF_002891405.2 Cryptotermes secundus | reverse complement strand
GGATCGCAGGTTTGAATCCCATCCAGGACATGCATATACTACATGCTCAAGTCTTTTCTGTATTTGTGTTGTCCTGTGTAGATAAAAGCTTATAACAGGCCGATCTCCCGTCACGGAAGTCCTACCAGACGTCTATAAATGGGATTACGGAAAACGAGAAGCCTTGCTCTGTCGTGCCACACAAGGAAGTGTGGTTAATCACCTTCACTGACAATTTACGA
>NW_019750831.1:0-221 GCF_002891405.2 Cryptotermes secundus | reverse complement strand
TAATTTCGGCGGTAGAGAACCCCGTCACCCGCCGAAAGGAAGCCGAGTGGATTCCACTCGCCACAGCGCGAGGATAAAGAACTGTGCATTAGAGTAGGCGTCCAAGTGACAAGCTACGAAGTTTCATAGACACAGTAGCGGACGTGTTTAGTCCAGCCCTATGTGGGTGATGAGCCCACGAAAGAAATCGCGGACGCGGTTAGAGGTATAACCGGAAAAGA
>NW_019750830.1:0-221 GCF_002891405.2 Cryptotermes secundus | reverse complement strand
CAAGAAAGAAGAACCTACTAGAGGCGACCCAGCGTGAGAAGAAGGGCGGTAAGATACTATACGCAGAGGGTAGGACTCGTTGGACGAATGACCAGCCCGTCGCAAGGCCACTGCCTACACACAGAACAACACAATCACAGAATAAATTTACACAGACATCCACGCTTTCAGTGGGATTCCAACCCACGGTCCCAGAGTTCGAAAGCAGTTCATGCATTAGA
>NW_019750829.1:0-221 GCF_002891405.2 Cryptotermes secundus | reverse complement strand
GTTGACTCAGCCTTTTACATAAATGAGTACCAGGAATCTTCCTAGGATAAAGGGCAGCCGGCGCTTATGGCTGACAACCTCACCGCCATTTGCGAGCAGATTTTCCAGAAAATGTGGAAGCCTCGAAGTCTAACAACCCTATGGGTCCCCAACGGCCTGTTACAGGGATAATTTTGCATTTTTTTTCCGTATTTGTTGTGGATATATTGCAACGTATTAGA
>NW_019750828.1:0-221 GCF_002891405.2 Cryptotermes secundus | reverse complement strand
TGACCAGGTTCCTCTACTTATGTCCCCCAGTGACAGCATGGCCCAGTAGTACTTCCAAGCACCGGGTGCCTTCCCTTCTACTGCTAATTTTAATAATAATCTCGCACTTATCTTCCTGTTTTGCGGTGTTCCGTAACCAGCAGTGATGTTTATGATGGCGACCATGATAACAAGGAAACTTCGATTTTTACAATCCAGTGTATTTTATACTTAATTACTGA
>NW_019750827.1:0-221 GCF_002891405.2 Cryptotermes secundus | reverse complement strand
TGAATCATTTGACCACAAGATAAAATTTTCGTTCTAACAACTGTTCCAAATTCATTAATCATCCTGTCATTAACGCTGTACAATCTTGTTATTAACAGTTTTGTTTAAGAAAACAAAGACTCAATTAGAGTCTTACATGCATAAATTGGGTATCAAGAATCTTAGCCATATGATATTAATAGCAGAAATCAAAATGTCAGTGAAGACCAAGATAACCAGGA
>NW_019750826.1:0-221 GCF_002891405.2 Cryptotermes secundus | reverse complement strand
TGTCAGAGCCCATGTTCCAGTTGTGCACTGTATGGAAGAAATTACATAAGTGTGACCTGTTTGGCAGGATGAGCATAGGGTAGGATGCTTTCTTACCGACAGTGCTCTCGGCACTGTCGTTGGCCATCTTATGTCAGGATCTGAATACAGAGGGCAAAGTAGTTTGTAGTGTCGTCAGGGGTTCAGCAGCTGAGTTTCCACGGGATACCGCTATGAGTCGT
>NW_019750825.1:0-221 GCF_002891405.2 Cryptotermes secundus | reverse complement strand
GAAACCAGCAAGAAGCAGGTAGAAAATTTCGGTGCTACTTGATATTTGCTTTGTTAGCTTATCCTTCGATTCTGAAGATGGAGGCAATATGTTCCTCTGTAACGTTGGTTGACTTTCAACGGACTACACAGCGTTGTATCCGACAAGATTCTATTTTCATCACGAATGTGAACACAAGAAAGAGTGTTTCGATTGGTCAGTACTCACTTGCTTACTCATGG
>NW_019750824.1:0-221 GCF_002891405.2 Cryptotermes secundus | reverse complement strand
CAATAAATGGTAAACAACATACAAATGAAACTGATATTTCTTGACCGAATAAATAATAAGCTGTTCATTGAGTCTATTGCTGTTTACTCTTTGGGGTGCAAGAGTTTGACTCCTAAAGTAGGTATTTCATTTTGTTTTGTACACCAAGGAATGTTGAGGCACTTAATTCTGCAAAATACCAACATTTTTTTGATTTTAATTTCCATTTTCACAATCTGCTA
>NW_019750823.1:0-221 GCF_002891405.2 Cryptotermes secundus | reverse complement strand
TCTTTGAGCCGATTGTCTAGATAGTGTGGGACCCTCAACGTCTCCTAATCATTGTGGCCTTCACGGCCTGGTACGGGGACAGCTTTACTTTTTACTGTATTGGAGCATTGGTATTGTATATTGTTGGCCTAACTGGGTCCCCCGGTTTGTGAATTTTTATTTTTTCTTTCATTTGGGTGCTTGTGGGTTCATTTGGTGAACCTGTAATTTGTTAATGGGTA
>NW_019750822.1:0-221 GCF_002891405.2 Cryptotermes secundus | reverse complement strand
TAATAAATTAAGTGCTGGGAAGGAGCACATCTGAAGCTGATTCTACACAATGCATTAAGTTATGCTCATGAAATAATGATGTTGACCATATTAGTGAAGAATTTCTTAATAGTCGTGATGGACATATTACAATAAATGTAGGCCCCATTCTGTATAGATCTTCTGTGAAGATACATTTCCCACTGAAGTTTGAAATTGTTTATTATATAGCCCTATTTTTT
>NW_019750821.1:0-221 GCF_002891405.2 Cryptotermes secundus | reverse complement strand
GGAGATATCGGCTTCCCTGTTCGCTCAGCGGGAAGGGTCCAGCTGCATCAATTGCTACCCTTTCGAACGGGGCCCCGACATTGTACTGCTGCATTTGGCCCCTATTCCTGGTCCGTGGGCCGCGACTGGCTGCACAGGTGTCACACTGTCGGCACCATTTTGCAATGTCTCTCCTTGCCTGGAGGCAGTAGCACCGCTGCCGAACCTTATTTAGGGTTTTA
>NW_019750820.1:0-221 GCF_002891405.2 Cryptotermes secundus | reverse complement strand
TAGCAAGCTAGCAAAGGAAAGCTAGCAAGCTAGTAACGCAAAACATGCAAGCTACAAACGAAAAGCTAGCAAGCTAGCAACGCAAAATTATCAAGCTAGAAACGCAATACTGGCAAACTAGCAACGAACTGCTGGCAAGCTAGCAACGCAAAGCTAGCAAAGCGGAGCTAGCAAGATAGCAACGGAAAGATAGCAAGTTTGAAACGCAAAGCTAGCAAGCT
>NW_019750819.1:0-221 GCF_002891405.2 Cryptotermes secundus | reverse complement strand
GGACCTTAGAGACAATTTCTTGAACAGTTTAGTAGGTAGACGGGTTCCTGATCCATGGAGCTAATTGACCTTTTCCGTGGTCATTTTTATGCCTAATTCAGGTAAAAGTAATGCCAAATGATGTTCACGTACGTCTGAAACATAACCTAATACAACACCGCACAACCTAACCTAACTTTAAATTAAACTAACCTAATCTGTGAGCTGGGATAGCGCAGTCG
>NW_019750818.1:0-221 GCF_002891405.2 Cryptotermes secundus | reverse complement strand
CTCGACATAGCCTCCATCAGTACTGATACACATCTCCCAACATTTTATCACCGAGTCGAAACCCGCAGCATGGAAGTCTTTGACTTCTGTCTCAGTCACTTCCGCACTTGGTCGAGCATGTTCTCAGATTTTCGAACGTCCTCGAGATAAATTCTCGACCCACCGTAATCAGAAAGCATTTCTTTGTGAATATTCTTTACATTGGGTCATTTTGCAAAACA
>NW_019750817.1:0-221 GCF_002891405.2 Cryptotermes secundus | reverse complement strand
TTTCTTTGCGAGCTTGCTAGTTATGCGATGCCAGCTTGATCGGTTTGCTTTGCTTCCTTGCTAGTTTTACGTCGATAGATAGCTAGCTTTGCGTTGCTATATAGCTATCTTTGAGTTGCTAGCTTGTTAACTTGCTAGATATGCGTTGCTAGCTTGCCAATTTAGCGTTGATATCGTGCCAAATTTGCGTTGCTAGCTTGGCAGCTTTGCGTTCATAGCTT
>NW_019750816.1:0-221 GCF_002891405.2 Cryptotermes secundus | reverse complement strand
GAGCCAGAATTAAACATTAGGATAGGACATCCCGAACACACTGTTTTCAACAGAAATCTAGTGGGGGTCAACCTACCTATAGGACCAAGGCGTCCTGAAATAATTCAAAGATTGGCAGGACAAGGAATAACGGTGGACCATTTTCCAGAGTTCGTCGAAAATACGCGCTTCAATCTTCGATACGTGTTATCGATATCAGATATAATAGCGCAATTTGAGAC
>NW_019750815.1:0-221 GCF_002891405.2 Cryptotermes secundus | reverse complement strand
GTGTATACAGAAGCAAAAGGGTTTTAAAGGGTTAAGTAAGAAATGAATTGAGAATGCAACCTCGGATATTGGTCTGTTTACACTCCTTATATATGGGGAATGCGTAGCGTAGTTGATTGAGGCACCATGCTACAAGCCGGAAGGTCACTGGGTCGAGTCCCGACGAGGTGGATATTTTCAGTTTACCTAATCATTCCAGCCGCACTATGGTCCTGGGGTCG
>NW_019750814.1:0-221 GCF_002891405.2 Cryptotermes secundus | reverse complement strand
TTGTAATGGTGCATTTCAAAACATTATCACCCTCAGTGCGGTACCGCTACAGCAGACGATTGCGCTTGCGCTCTTCTGTTAGTTCCTTAGGAACCCACCGTGCGCAAGCTTTGTGAAATCCAAGAATATTGTAGCGTGTTGAGCCGTTTCTGGTCAACGGCTCGGTAAACACGTTCCCGCTGCAATGAATACGCATGGAACAATAGAGACACTGTTGGAAG
>NW_019750813.1:0-221 GCF_002891405.2 Cryptotermes secundus | reverse complement strand
GCCAGTATCTGATGAGGGCGTACCCTCAGAGATGTTTTGCACCGATGATAATAATATTTGGTGAAGAGAAGAAATCATAAAGTACGTCACGGAACGGTATGAAGTCCGCACTTCAGACAAAACTCAGTGACGTTGGTAACTTCTCGGACGCCTCCACGCCGTCACTTTGCGTGTCGTTTTGCATTCCAAACCGTGAACTACATTGTGACGTTAGGGGTAAG
>NW_019750812.1:0-221 GCF_002891405.2 Cryptotermes secundus | reverse complement strand
TTATGAAATATGATGAAGAATTTCAGTTTATGTTCCAAATACTCCAGAGCCGTTACAAACAGTATCAGCAGCTGAACCGCGTTTAGCAGAAGGGAAATAATTGCATCAAGAACAGTTGGGAACTGCAATCGCATTGCATGGGCCTCGTTGCAAGTTTTCAAATCAGTTCCAAATGAAACTCACGAGAAGATTTACGTTTAATTGGCTTTGGGTTTAAAGAC
>NW_019750811.1:0-221 GCF_002891405.2 Cryptotermes secundus | reverse complement strand
GCAGAAACAATCCGCAAAATTCAGAAGGCTTTCGGTGATGATGCAATGGGGGCCACTTAAAGAGTGGTTCAACTGCTTTAAAGATGGCTGTACGTTCTGGGAGACTGTCAATGAGCCGAAATGTTGATGTCACTGAAAAAGTGTGGACACTGATCACGGAGGACCGTCGTTTGACAATCTGGCAATTAGCTGATATGGTTGGGATCAGCAGATGTTCTGCA
>NW_019750810.1:0-221 GCF_002891405.2 Cryptotermes secundus | reverse complement strand
TGAAACTATTTGGGAGCCTGGATAGCGCAGTCGTTATAGCGACTGTCTACGGACTGGACGAATGAGAGGTTGGAGTTTGAGTCCCGGTAGGGTCAAGAATTTTCTTCAGATCGTTCGGACCGGCTCTGGGGTCCACCAAATCTCCTATCCAATGGGTACCGGAAGTAAAGGGGCTGGGGCGTGAAGCTGACCAATCACCTCCAACTAGTGCTGAGGTCAAG
>NW_019750809.1:0-221 GCF_002891405.2 Cryptotermes secundus | reverse complement strand
CTGGTCTTAAGCCCCAGATGGGTGCTTTATTCAAAGACAGACTGAAAGACTGACCGACTGATGACCGACCGACTGACCGTCAATCGTAAAATAACCCTGACTTTTTCAACAAGTCAGTCGTAGATCGAGAACGAGAAAGGAGGGAGTCCTCGGCAGTCACGGAAGGAGGGTTCAGCTGAAGATTGATTATGAGTTATTGTAATTGATTGTGATTAAGAGAG
>NW_019750808.1:0-221 GCF_002891405.2 Cryptotermes secundus | reverse complement strand
TTATGACTGCCCGCAAACGACCTTTGTTGTCCCCTATAAACTTTCGGCGCTGACCTACAGAAAACACGCCACGCGGTCTCTACACGCGGTCTCTATCCACTGTTCTGTGACGTCACCACCTACGCGAAGTGTGTTTACCGTTTATTTGTCTAGCAAAACAGACGTCTTACTGCTCTGAGCGTTTGCTTCTGTGGAAACGTGTTTAACACACCGTTGCCTAG
>NW_019750807.1:0-221 GCF_002891405.2 Cryptotermes secundus | reverse complement strand
GATGCACAGCAGTTTCCACGAACAATTTCAGACACCTGATGATGATTGATGTCGGTAGAAACATGTAGTGCAATGCGCAGAAGCGTTTAAATAAGGTCTGAACGACGCACTTGGTGTATGTAAGAAATAGCAAACAAGTTTTGTGAAGACGCGCTACACGTGAGACGGTGAACCAATGACATCTGTTGAATAATTCGGATAACAGTCATCATCACTACTAG
>NW_019750806.1:0-221 GCF_002891405.2 Cryptotermes secundus | reverse complement strand
GTTGAAGTAGGCGCGATAAAATAAAAAGTTTCTTCGTAATAGTGTGTTAATGAAGAAGCGCCGGTCACAGTGGCCACGCGGCCGTAGGTCGAACGCTGGGATCGTGGGTTCGGATTCCACTCAAGGCTTGATGTCTGCATTATATGTGTTTATTCTGTGTGTAGGCAGAGGCCTTACGACGGGCTGATCTCCCGTCCAAGGATCCTACCGTCTGTGTATAG
>NW_019750805.1:0-221 GCF_002891405.2 Cryptotermes secundus | reverse complement strand
CTGCTGACGAGGGCCGTGTGGAGGAGAGGACCAGTTTTTGAGTGAACGCCCCCTCGAGTCACCCCCAATAGAGTGGGAATAACCAGTTGTAGGCAAACCCCTCCTCTCTTTGAAGAGGAGGTTCCATTTTAAATGATGTGAGCGTCTTGGGAAGATAAGAAATATGGTAATGGCTCCCGACGGGACCGGAAACCAAGGTGTACTATGCTGGCGAGGACCGG
>NW_019750804.1:0-221 GCF_002891405.2 Cryptotermes secundus | reverse complement strand
CCAAAGGGGAGTAATTTGAAGGCGACCACAGTGATATTCAGCAATGAAATATGTAGCATTATTACCATGTTGAGTTCGCGAACTTTATTGGCAGACCTCGTATGTGCACTATTTAGAAATAATTGTGACTAAACAATACTAATATCTCTGCCGCGCCATAGCTCAAACTGTTAGTGGCTGGCTTCTCACCGCGGCGGCTCGGGTGCGATCCCGGGTCTGGT
>NW_019750803.1:0-221 GCF_002891405.2 Cryptotermes secundus | reverse complement strand
GAAGAGAAAATTCTTGACCATACCGGTACTTGAACTCCGACCCCTAAGTCGTCCAGCTGTAGCCAGTCGCTATACCGACTACGCTATCCATCAAGTGAACCAAAAATATGAAAAGTATGAGGTTATTGGATTGTTTAGTTTGGGCTCATCCTTCCAGCTTCACTATGGTCCTGGGATCGACTCAGCCTCTAACAAAAATGAGTACCAGGAAACTTCCTGGG
>NW_019750802.1:0-221 GCF_002891405.2 Cryptotermes secundus | reverse complement strand
TACCAATTTTCGTTCTGTTGTCACCAGTTTGTGTGCGTCGCTCTGAGTGAGTTAGTAGTGAGTTTGACTTCTGTCTGCACGAATAATGTTCTCCAACTAAGTGTACTAATGACCGCGCCATAGCTCAAGCTCAAGCGCTGGCTTCCCATCGCAGCGGCCACGGTTCGATCCCGGCTCTAGTCAAGTTGGATTTATGGTGGACAAAGTGGCGCTGGGGCGGG
>NW_019750801.1:0-221 GCF_002891405.2 Cryptotermes secundus | reverse complement strand
CTGGTAGAGATTTCTGGAAAGAGTTGGGTTCTGAATATTAGAATTTGCTTTTGTTAAGAATTCATATATGGGGCTTCATTCATTTGTAATCCTTGCTTAGTTCTGATATATATAATTCTCTAATGTATCCAGCATTCGGCCCTTTTTCCCACGTGCAATATTTTCATTGTTATTTTTTTCCGTAATAGCGTAGTTATGCGTCGTATCGAGTACGTGTTGGG
>NW_019750800.1:0-221 GCF_002891405.2 Cryptotermes secundus | reverse complement strand
CTTCAGCTTTTATTTAACCTAAATGTTCATTATCATGTTAAAAACTGCCACTGGACCCCAAACATAGCCAATTTAAATTTTGTACAGCCTTCATTTTCGATTCATCAAATATCCATTTCAATATTTTTGACCAATTAAAGTATTATTTTTTTATTGCTAGTGGGGTGGGACTGAGACCACTTCTAGCCTATTGTACCAGCTCCAGATGATAGGTGAGGGTG
>NW_019750799.1:0-221 GCF_002891405.2 Cryptotermes secundus | reverse complement strand
TTTAAATATAAACCAGCAGGCTATAGAGTAAGGAATTTTGCTACGCATGGAATGGAATCAGAAATTTTACAAATGGCCTGGAATATCATTCAGAGGCACTGTATATGCTTTAATCGGTGAGGGTTTCAGAGAATTCCTATACATATCTGCATAAAGTTGATTCACCACCCGCAATATCCCCCAGTAGGTGGCTTGTCTAGTTTTAAGTGACTTGGTTAACG
>NW_019750798.1:0-221 GCF_002891405.2 Cryptotermes secundus | reverse complement strand
AAACTACTACCTTCCATTCGGTGTTGTACAAGTTCACCTGGCCTGAGCTCTCGAAGTAAATTCCTGGAGACCTGTCATACTTCTCCAGCGTGTATCCTAATTCTCCTGTGGGTGCTACAGATCCTTGTATCGATCCTAGCCATAGCAGTATAATGACGGACGTGATCATTTTCTTCTGAAATGAAGTAAGCATGGATTTTACATTTGCTTCTAATAGAACG
>NW_019750797.1:0-221 GCF_002891405.2 Cryptotermes secundus | reverse complement strand
CGGTTTAAACCCAAGCATTGCTTGAACGCCTATACAAGACTTTATGAAACTTGGTATGTATCATGCCACGTGAAGTTATCTCAAGGGTGTACTTCATATATACTCGCCATCAATAATACCAACATTGAAACCTTTCAAATTGTTGCGGTAATAACCTTAATATTATTTTAATGCTAGAATGGATTGTTGTGAAATTAGATATACTCGTATCATGTCACCTG
>NW_019750796.1:0-221 GCF_002891405.2 Cryptotermes secundus | reverse complement strand
GCGACGTATGGGAGAGTCGAGATATAGTTCCACAAATTCTCAACCTTGGCCACGAGAGAGATGGAAGTTTTTAGCTTCATTCCCAGGGCGCTTAATCCTAAGGAAGGCCTTCCGTCCCCTCTTACTCGACTGATTTTGACTTTTGTGTGAGTTTTCATATTAATTTCAGAATATTTCCTTCTTCCGTTTCATCATCATCATCATCATCATCATCATCATCA
>NW_019750795.1:0-221 GCF_002891405.2 Cryptotermes secundus | reverse complement strand
GTTGCGAGCTTGCTATCTTTGCGTTGCTAGCTTCCTATCTTTGCGATGCTAGCTTGCCTGCTTCCCGTTGCTAGCTTGCAAGTTATGCGTTGCTAACTTGAATGTTTTGCGTTGCTAGCTTGCCACCATTTTTTGCTAGCTTGCCAGCATTGCGTTGCTAGCTTGCTAACTTAGCGTTGCTAGCATGGTAGCTCTGCTTTGCTAGCTTGTTAGCTTTGCGT
>NW_019750794.1:0-221 GCF_002891405.2 Cryptotermes secundus | reverse complement strand
GTTAGAGCATGAATCCGGTTTCTTTATTGCCACACCTTGTATTCCCAGTTTATTATTGTTGTCACTGAAATCAAAATTTATGAAAAACCGTCTGCTCAGTTTCAAGAGAAAATTTTAGTTCCTTTAATGTAAAGTAAAGTGAAAGCTAAGGGCCGCGCCATAGCTCAAGTAGTTAATCGCTGGCTTCCCATCGCGGCGGCTCGGGTTCGATCCCGGGTCTG
>NW_019750793.1:0-221 GCF_002891405.2 Cryptotermes secundus | reverse complement strand
GGCAAAATTATAGTTTCGTATAATCTGATTTGTATGTTTTTAGACAGTAGACGAGAAGAGAAAACGGTTCCGGACTGAATGGTAGCAAGCATTACATTACAATACTAATTTTATGCCCAAGGGTTTATGATATCCGCCGTATCTGTGAAGAATTGCTGATGGTCATATTAATATATGATAATTTATTCTCACGTACTTTGTATTTCGTTTATGAAATTCTG
>NW_019750792.1:0-221 GCF_002891405.2 Cryptotermes secundus | reverse complement strand
TTCATGTGATAATGCGTGACTTGGGTGATCTGACGTTACAAAGCGAGACTTTACGTTGCCTGACCTAACTGGACTTGAGGCGAAGTGAGAACTGGCGATGCTAGGAGAGTTAGGTTAGGTTACGTCAAGATAGGTTAGATTATGTTATGTCAAGTTAGGTTAGGTTAGGTTGTTTTAAGATATGTTAGGTTAGGATAGGTTAGTTTTGCGCAGTAGACATG
>NW_019750791.1:0-221 GCF_002891405.2 Cryptotermes secundus | reverse complement strand
AAGTAAAGGCACAGACTTAGGATAAATATTGTATCATAGCATCCTTTGTGTTGCATTTCCAGTTGTATTTATTGAGTAGGAGCAGTACATGATGGCTGAGGGTCAGGAATATGTAGTAGATAATTAAAACAGAGTGTATCCATACAAAAGTTGTGCTGGCAGAAATAAACGCAGTAGACAGAGGATATTTAAAAACACGATGCAGCAGATAATATTTGAAA
>NW_019750790.1:0-221 GCF_002891405.2 Cryptotermes secundus | reverse complement strand
CCTGTTTCTTTATTAGGAACAATATTTCGGAGATCGGACTCTGTCTCTGTCCTCAGGTAAAAGCCCACTCATTTTGACCCTTTCGATAGAAATAGTAATACTTATCGCCTCACCAGGAATGAATGTTTATACAGGGTCATTTCTTGCGGTACTTATTATCTGTTTCTAGTTCTTCCCATTTACACTTTATACTCTACCACTATGCTGTGAACTCAGTAACC
>NW_019750789.1:0-221 GCF_002891405.2 Cryptotermes secundus | reverse complement strand
CCCTCCACAAAAATTCCGTTATAATGCCTGGAATAGGCCACGACCTCTTCCTTTCACATCCTTTGCAAATCATTATTCACCACTAATTTTACCGTTGGACGCAGTTTAGCAAAAATGCTGTCAGCGTCTCGTGTAATTGTAAGCAAACAAAGTTACGTAGCTTCCGGTGACCTAAGGTAATGTCCGTCAGTTGTGAGTAGATAGGAATGGTGGTTACCGTG
>NW_019750788.1:0-221 GCF_002891405.2 Cryptotermes secundus | reverse complement strand
CACTGCAAATGTAAACTGAGAAGGCAGTTGTTCAGGACGCAGTAATGTTACACATCTCTGCACCGTGGATGTTCTGTTTCTGCAACAATTGTGCCCAACCTTTTGCTGGGCGTGAGCCCTAGTGACACTTGTATGAAGGCATAACGACATATTCTTCGCAGCTATCCATAATATTGTTGCTAGTGAGGTGGGACTAAGTCCCTTGTACTGCGGCCAATTCT
>NW_019750787.1:0-221 GCF_002891405.2 Cryptotermes secundus | reverse complement strand
TCACAGATGGCGGTGAGAGTGTCAGCCTTGCGCTCCGGCCGCCCTCTGCTCCCAGGAAGATTCGTGGTGCTCATTTTTGTTAGAGACAGAGTCGACTCAACGGCCATAGAGCGGCTGGAAGGATCAGGTTAATTGAAAAATCCAATGACCTCATCGGGAATCGAATGCGCGTCCTACCGGCTTGTAGCATAGTGACTCAAACAACTACGCTACCGCGTGCC
>NW_019750786.1:0-221 GCF_002891405.2 Cryptotermes secundus | reverse complement strand
TTCTCGTGCATTAAGAGGAGGCATATTTCCGCGACACCCAGACTGCGCCTGGGGCCCGCCCTGCCTCCTGTCCAGTGGGTACCTGGGACTCCGTAGTTTGAGGCACTACTCCACAAGGCGGAAGGTCGCGGGGTCGATTCCCGATGAGATGATTGGATATTTTAATTAACCTAATGCTTCCAACCGCACTATGGCCCTGGGATCGACTCAGCCTCTAACAG
>NW_019750785.1:0-221 GCF_002891405.2 Cryptotermes secundus | reverse complement strand
TAATTTTTCCAAAGTTTTTTTAATTTATCATATATGACCATGACCATGTTTCTCACTTTTTAAAATCTTTGTTACCCCTTTAATATGTTCACAAGGTCAAACCGACTCCTTTTCCACCTTAGACAGCCCACTGACGTCATTCTTTGCTTTGGTCAGATCTAAACTCGAATATGCTTCCTTTGCTTGGAACTCTGTTGTGATTACTGACTCCTGCAAACTTG
>NW_019750784.1:0-221 GCF_002891405.2 Cryptotermes secundus | reverse complement strand
CATATCATTTATTGACATACACCAAGGAAATCTAAAATTAAGATAGTATTTAAACTATTCTGCAATATTAGGGATTTGCTGACATTTAAATGTAGCTGACAGAGTATGCAGTATGTAGTGTGCCAGCTAAAGAAGTCTTCAAGGGTTAACAAGAGTGCATGTTATGATTGTCATTTGGTAATCATCTAAAAACTCTGCATTGTGGTCAACAAATAAAGTTG
>NW_019750783.1:0-221 GCF_002891405.2 Cryptotermes secundus | reverse complement strand
ATATACATTCCTCTTCTCTCCATTCGTGCTACATGCCCTGCCCCCTCACCCTGATTGACTTGATCATTCTAATTATAATTTAAAAAGAGTACAAGTTATGAAGCTAATCAATGTGCAGCTCTCTGCAACATCCTGTCACTTCATCTCACTTCGGTCCAAATGTTATCCTCAATACCCTGTTCTCAAACACCCTCACTCTGTATTCCTCACTTAATATCAGC
>NW_019750782.1:0-221 GCF_002891405.2 Cryptotermes secundus | reverse complement strand
CTGAGGTGGCTGAAGGAAAACGTCCAGGCAAGTGGCGCAACAATTCCTGAGCTGTGCATCATGACATCTTGTCCACCCACATGTCACTCCTCATGCAGCAGCTCATGTGCTATGATGATTGATTGATTGATTGAATTTTTATTTCTTCTGAAATGTCATTCGATTTATGATCTAGAAGTCAGTTTTATTTTCAGTGTTGATGAGCTCATTTTGTGTGTTTG
>NW_019750781.1:0-221 GCF_002891405.2 Cryptotermes secundus | reverse complement strand
CAAAGTACATAAAATTAATAAATTGTGAGAAGGTAATGTCCATCCATCTCTCTGTCTGTTTTATATCACTTAGCTAATGAAAAAATTTCAATGACATTTGAAATTGGGGGTTCTGTGCTAAAAGTTTTGTGGCAAATATATTTTTGCTTGATATCAATCATATGTAGCCTCTACTAAGTACCCCTATATCTGTATACACAACATGATACATAGCATAAAAA
>NW_019750780.1:0-221 GCF_002891405.2 Cryptotermes secundus | reverse complement strand
GGTCGCGGGTTCCATTCCAGATGAAGTCGTCGGATTTTTCAATTGACGTAGTCCTTCCAGCCACACTATGGCCTTGCGGTCGCCTCAGCTTCTAAGAGAAATGAGTATCAGGAATCATCCTGGGGGGGGGGTAAAGGCGGCCAGCGCGTAAGACTGACAACCTCGCCGCCATCTTGGAGCCAATTGTCTAGAAAATGTGGCAGCCTCGACGTCTCACAACC
>NW_019750779.1:0-221 GCF_002891405.2 Cryptotermes secundus | reverse complement strand
GTTGAAAATCAGCCGACGTTTCGGAGGAATATCTCTCCGTCCTCATGGTCGAAGAATAAATCAAACAAGAAACCAGCATGAAGTACTCACATGTTCCTCAACCCTGAAGGTGGAAGCGACGTTTTCCTCTGAAACATAGGTTGATTTATCAACCGATTACACGGTGTTATATCCCCAAAATTCAGCTCTTCATAACCACTGTTTTGAGAACCTCAAATCCT
>NW_019750778.1:0-221 GCF_002891405.2 Cryptotermes secundus | reverse complement strand
TTACCAGTAGTCTTCCTGCTTGTAAAGGGCGGTCAGCGCATAAGGCTGACAACCTTACCTCCATCTGTGAACCGATTGTCTACAAAATGTGGGAAACTCGACGTCTTGTAACCTATGGGCCTCCACGGCATGTTACAGGGACGACTTTACCGTTTTCTTTATTGTGTCGATTACTACTTTCAGACATCCACCGATATGAAATGCTATTTTTTTAACTTCCT
>NW_019750777.1:0-221 GCF_002891405.2 Cryptotermes secundus | reverse complement strand
GATTGTCCGAGTTGGTCTAATATTTCCATAATGTCGGGAAGTGGGTAGGCATGTCCCACAGTTTTCTCATTCAACTTCCTAAAATCGATGACTGTCCTCCATTTCTTTTCCCCGCTAGCGTCGTCTTTCTTGGGCACTACCAAAAGTGGACTGTTCCACGGGGAATTGCTTTCTTCTATTACCCCCTCCATAACCATTTTCTCTATTTGTTTCTCTCTCTC
>NW_019750776.1:0-221 GCF_002891405.2 Cryptotermes secundus | reverse complement strand
TTTCTTTGCGTTTCTTGCTTGCTATCCTTGCGTTGCTAGCTTACTAGATTTGCGTTGCCAGCTGGCTAGGTTTGCGTTGCTACCTTGCTAGCTTGTCGTTGCTATCTTGATAGCTTTGCTTTGCTAGCTTGCTAGATTGCTTGATATGAGTTGCTATCTTGATAGATTTTCGTTGATATCTTGCTAGCTTTGCTTTGCTAGCTTGCTAACTTAGCGTTGCT
>NW_019750775.1:0-221 GCF_002891405.2 Cryptotermes secundus | reverse complement strand
ATGTGAGATCACTGAAAAGTGTAATCCAGGATTGCAATTTCTGAACAGGAACTTCTTCACTGTTTCTTGCTTCTTGGTGTTTGCTTGCTTGGCTTATTCCACCATCAAGATGGAGGCAGTATGTGTCCTCCAAAATGTTGGCCAATGTCTACTACTGACTATAAAGCATCACATTCAAGAAGATATTATTCTTCAAGGGGAGAGTTCATTAAGCCTTAACT
>NW_019750774.1:0-221 GCF_002891405.2 Cryptotermes secundus | reverse complement strand
GTGCCTTAGACCGCTCAGCTACCGTGACCGGGTCCTACCTGTTTATTGGCTATTTATCGATGCCATCAGCAGCTCACGCTATACGGCGTCGAATATAATGAATTATGAAACAGGAAGGATTTCAAGGAAGTGGTCTTACGTAATCTGATGTACTATAGCAGCATCTGCTTGAGAGTCTTAGAGAAACCACTAACAACTTCAGTTCAGCCTGCCTCTGGACT
>NW_019750773.1:0-221 GCF_002891405.2 Cryptotermes secundus | reverse complement strand
CACGCCGTATTTGATATAGCGAATTTTATTTCACGTTCGCACTTAGAATCACCCAAATTACAGATTCACAATTACTGCTACCCACAGTATCACAAATACTACACTGCAAATGCCAGAGAACAACTGACTGGTTGCTGGCCAACTTGGAGCTACAACTGAACTCGCCGACTGCTACATTACAACTAACTACTTGCAGGCAGCGCAGCTCTCTTATATAGGGG
>NW_019750772.1:0-221 GCF_002891405.2 Cryptotermes secundus | reverse complement strand
CCTCAGATAAGGGGGTAACATTAAGGTTTGCACTTTGTGACAGACCCTACAGAGTCGTTGCCTCCTGCCCTGAGGATGGGAACAGATCCCGTTTCCAAAATGCTGTGTTCTTTAGGATATCAGGTGATCGATGAGGTCCTAAAGTTCAGTAATCCCAAGTCTTTTCAAGATGTGCATTACATCACTGTTGAATAAAAATCAACATTTTGGAAGTTTCTACT
>NW_019750771.1:0-221 GCF_002891405.2 Cryptotermes secundus | reverse complement strand
GGTCATTTTGAATGTTCGTGACTCGAGCTATGGTGCAGGAAGATCAGTCCGTGAATAAAACATTCGCTCTTAACGTAGAGTTTTCGGCCTACTTTTGCAGAATATATTTATTGAATGCACGTGTTGCAGGTGCATCGTCTAATTTTAACTCTTGTATAGACTGAATTTGATAGGGGTGAAACTGCTGTTCTTTTAATGTAGCTTAGAAAGAAGTATACGCT
>NW_019750770.1:0-221 GCF_002891405.2 Cryptotermes secundus | reverse complement strand
GAAGCACACTTGGCGGAGGAAATCGGGTGACGCGTCAATTCTTTCCAGCTTGTCCACAACGAAGTTTGTGCGTGCTACTTTGCCACTTGGTGTTAGTGCTTGAATTATTTGAATCTTGTACGCTCTTGGGCGGAGCCTTTTGTATAGCACATCGTGCGCTGTTGAACGTGGAATTTGTAACTACAAGCTAGCAGCACGAATTGATTTGCGCGGACTTCGCT
>NW_019750769.1:0-221 GCF_002891405.2 Cryptotermes secundus | reverse complement strand
CCATTCTAATCCTTCACTAAGTTACTGCTAGGCGGGTAGGTAAGGTACTCGTGAATGTGAAGTTATATCTGTGCACAAGGCCATGAAGGCGTATGGGACAATGGAAGTAGAGATTCATATTTTCTTTACCCTGGCACTAGATGGAGGTGAATGGTCAGCTTCACGCCACGGTCGCCTTACCCCCGGGGAAAGAGCTCCCGGTACCCATTGGATAGGAGGCT
>NW_019750768.1:0-221 GCF_002891405.2 Cryptotermes secundus | reverse complement strand
AGCCGCGGTGGGAAGCCAGCGACTAACCGCCTGAGCTATAGCAACGCCACTGGTGTACACTTAAGTAAGGAAATCTGGGTGGCAAATTAAAGCTACTGAAGTGACTGTGGCGTGTAGCTGATCATTCGCCTCAAGCTCGTGTTGAGATTAAATATATTTGGGGATGTAAATGCAATACCCTGTAAGTCTTCAGGGCGTGGTGCTTAATTAAGCACTGGGAT
>NW_019750767.1:0-221 GCF_002891405.2 Cryptotermes secundus | reverse complement strand
GTGAAACTTCCATACGCTCTCCGCAAGATGGCAGAGCCATGTTCCCCAAGTTGGATTTGAGGTTCTCACGACAGTGACTATGAACAGTGCTGCCATCATTTGGGATGCGACGCAGTGAAGTTTGTTACAAACTAACGGACAGTTAGGAATAACCTGCTGTCTCCAACTTCAGGGCCGAGTATGCTCCATATGCCTAGTTCTTGCCAGTTGCTAGCTTGGCT
>NW_019750766.1:0-221 GCF_002891405.2 Cryptotermes secundus | reverse complement strand
CATTCTATCTCCCTATGATCCATTTTAATATTGTCCACCCACCTATGCCTTTTTTCTTCCCAGTGGTATCTTTCCTTCTGGCTTTCCCACAAATATCATATATGAATTCCTCTTCTCTCCCATTCAAGCTACATGCCTTGCCCACCTCGTCGTCCTTGACTTGATCACTCTAATTATGCTTGGAGAAGAGTACAGCTTATGAAACATCGTAAATGAAGCAT
>NW_019750765.1:0-221 GCF_002891405.2 Cryptotermes secundus | reverse complement strand
CAGCGTGCTAGCTTTGCGATGCTATCTTGCTAGATTAGCGGTGCTAGCTTGCTACCTACCCGTTGCAAGCTTGCTAGCTTTGCGTTGGTGGCTTGCTTGCTTTTCATTGCTAACTTGCTAGTTTTGGGTTTATTGCTTGCTTGCTTAGCGTTTCTAGCTTGATTGCTTTTCATTGATAGCTTGGTAGCTTAAAGATGCTAGCTTGCTAGGTTTGCGTTGCT
>NW_019750764.1:0-221 GCF_002891405.2 Cryptotermes secundus | reverse complement strand
TCCTGTTTCCCCTAACCACGATGGTTGAGTTTCTAATTTTAGGGTGTGTTTGGGCGCCAGTGGTAGGTAGGAAATCTAGGAATTTCTGATAAGGCATGGGAATCCTCTTGGGGAGTTTGACGGGTTACATTTGGGGTAACACAATTCACTGAAACGCCTGACTAACTCAAAGACAATTGCTTTTATTTATTAACACTTAGTTCGGTGCACTTGGTTACAAC
>NW_019750763.1:0-221 GCF_002891405.2 Cryptotermes secundus | reverse complement strand
TCTATGAAAATAAATTTGTAGCTGGCATCTACCAGAGCTAACAATGCTATACTAAACACTTTCTTGTAACAAAAGTACTGTGATCCACTATGTGGAGGAGCTTGAATTAACATGTTTCCCGTCAATGGCTCCGAGTAAGTTAGGAAAATTCCACTTCTTACAAAAATCATCTTCTATTTTGACCCACATATCTTCGTCAGGTTGTGGCATGAAGAAGAGTT
>NW_019750762.1:0-221 GCF_002891405.2 Cryptotermes secundus | reverse complement strand
ACCCCTTGCAGCTACATATCTGATTAAACACTGGCTAGCTCCACATCAGACACAAATATATACTGTTTCAGCCCTAGAACTGTTATTCTTAAGCAGCCAGTGACATTTTTTACTGACAAGTTCTTACATTATGATTTCTGTGAAGGGTATTGCTGTTTTCTGGGTTGTCATTCTATGTAATGTGATAGAAATTTGCAAATGTTTTCCAGGAACCAATTGCC
>NW_019750761.1:0-221 GCF_002891405.2 Cryptotermes secundus | reverse complement strand
GCACATGCCATGTCTAAGTTGAAATGTGGATTTACTATAGAAAAACGGAGTCGTTAAATATCCAGATAATCCAGGGTTTCACTTCAACTAAAGCCCGCAACTTTTAAGGCCCAATCACACCTTTAAAGCATAAGCATTTCTTTCTTTTTCCTTCTATTTCCTTTACCGTACTTCAGGTTGCATTTACACCAGTACTGAAACAAGGAAACAGCTATTTTTCT
>NW_019750760.1:0-221 GCF_002891405.2 Cryptotermes secundus | reverse complement strand
TGTATAATTAGTTACTGCATATGTGGTGTTACTTACGGTTTTGTTAGGGTTGTTGGCTGTCACTGTCTTGTCTGTTTTTGCTTAAAGTGGTCCACCATCATTGTCCATGTTTGTATGTGTTTTCGTATCGTCGATTGTGTTGCTGCCATAAGAAATAATGTGTGTTGTGTGCTACTCTCTGGTGTTTGTTTCCTGTAATGCTTTCAATATGAGTTATGTGT
>NW_019750759.1:0-221 GCF_002891405.2 Cryptotermes secundus | reverse complement strand
CGTTACAACGGACGCATTTTGTGCGCTCGTGTGGCCCCAGCCAAAGGCTATACACAGACGGTAGGACTCCTTGACGGGGAATCATCCAGTAGCAACGCCGCTACCTACACAGAATAAACGCACACAGACAAATGTCTCGAGTGGAATTCGAAACCACGATCACAGCGTTCGATAGGGAGAACACAGTTCATGCCTTAGGGCTGGAACACACACAGCGACAT
>NW_019750758.1:0-221 GCF_002891405.2 Cryptotermes secundus | reverse complement strand
CTGTAACTGGCCGTGGAGGCCCATAAGGTTGTGACACGTCGAGGCTTTCACATTTTCTCCAGACAATCGGCTCACAGATGGCGATAAGTTTGTCAGCTTTACGCGCCGGGCGCCCTTTACCCCCCTCCCCCCAGGAATATTCCTGATACTTATTTCTGTTAGACGCTGTGTCGACCCCAGGGCCATAGTCCAGCTGGAAGGTTGGTTTAGGTAAACTGAAA
>NW_019750757.1:0-221 GCF_002891405.2 Cryptotermes secundus | reverse complement strand
GAGTCGACTGTCTAGAGAAAATGTGGGAGCCTCGACTTCTCACAATCCTAGGGGCCTCCACGGCCTGTTACAGGGATAGCTTTACTTTTACCTTATAATGCTGTTGTGATCGACGGGTATATTTACGTATTGATACCAATATTTTGCTTGAGGAAATGAAGAAAACTATAGACATTGCCTCCGGGCCGATATTAAGACCCGAGACTTCCCGTATACGGAAG
>NW_019750756.1:0-221 GCF_002891405.2 Cryptotermes secundus | reverse complement strand
TCTTTGTAATCTATCGCCTATAGCCTTCCAAGCCTGTTTTCCCACGTACTCCTTGAAGAGAGCACGTACGCGAGCTATCTTTCTGTGCTCTGTCAAGGTTTCCCAATTCAAATCATTTCTGTGAAGTGCAAATTTAGCCGCCATGTTTTGGACCTGGTCTAGCACATTTATATGTTCCTTCCTGTAAGGATCCCAGCACACTGCCCCATATTCAAGAATCG
>NW_019750755.1:0-221 GCF_002891405.2 Cryptotermes secundus | reverse complement strand
ATTGTGAAAACTTTGGACACTGCTCTGAAAGGTTTCCAACTACTGTTTATGAATCATTAGTAACATTATACTGAAGGTATTTTGAATCTGTTACTTATTCATCAGGAGAATTCTTACAAAGAAGTATTCCAGAACTGCTCAAATATGTTTAAGTTTCAAATCTGCATACAGCATTTAGAAGTTAGAAAATTATTTACCTTGTTATTAATAATTCCAACAAT
>NW_019750754.1:0-221 GCF_002891405.2 Cryptotermes secundus | reverse complement strand
ATTGTGAAAACTTTGGACACTGCTCTGAAAGGTTTCCAACTACTGCTTATGAATCATTAGTAACATTATACTGAAGGTATTTTGAATCTCTTACTTATTCATCAGGAGAATTTTTACAAAGAAGTATTCCAGAACTGCTCAAATATTTTTAAGTTTCAAATCTGCATACAGCATTCAGAAGTTAGAAAATTATTTACCTTGTTATTAATAATTCCAACAAT
>NW_019750753.1:0-221 GCF_002891405.2 Cryptotermes secundus | reverse complement strand
GTTGCTAGCTTGCCAGTTTTGCGTTGTTATCTAGTTAGCTTTCCGTTTCTAGCTTCCCAGCTATGCGTTGCTAGCTTACATGCTTTGGGATGCTCGCATATTTGTCTTGCTTTTCAAGCTTGTTAGACGGCTATATTTTCTTTGCGAGCTTGCTATCTTTGCTTTGCTATTTACTCGCTTTGCGTTGCTAGCTTGCTAGCTTTACGTCACTAGCTTTCTAG
>NW_019750752.1:0-221 GCF_002891405.2 Cryptotermes secundus | reverse complement strand
CGAGTCGGTCCAGATATACCACAGTCAACCTAGATATAGGGTTCCGCTGGATCCTGTATACCACATCATGTATGGGTGACCTAAGTAACTTTAAAACTTTGCCGCTGTGTTGTTCACCATGTTAGCTCTTCCAGCCTCACAAGTTTGCATATAAGAGCATAACGTTTAAAGGTTTTTATGATATTCTTAAAAGCAAACAAAGAGCCCAGCCTTTTTCAAAT
>NW_019750751.1:0-221 GCF_002891405.2 Cryptotermes secundus | reverse complement strand
TGAGGTGGGAACGTTACCTCTAGACTACGGAGGCCGCTTGGGTGTGACTGTTAGACGGGATTTGGATTGGATATTTGTATTTATTGACGACTTATATACACTACTCGGTATTACAAGTAATTACAGCGCCATCGCTAACCTTCACACTTTACAGTTCACTGTTACATATACACTATTGTTCTCAGTCTTCACTAGTCGTATCCTGGAAACGGATTTCAATA
>NW_019750750.1:0-221 GCF_002891405.2 Cryptotermes secundus | reverse complement strand
AATACTTTGTTTAAAATGCTCTCCTGAAAGGCAGCGCCATAGATCAGGTGGTTAGTCGCTGATTTCCGACCTCGGCGGCCTGGGTTCAAGCCCAGGTTAGGTCATGTGGGATTTGTGATGGACAAAGTGGCACTGGGGCAAGTTTTATTTCAGCACTTCCGTTTCCACTGCCAATTTTCATTCCACCACTTGCTCCACAATCACCCTCACCTATCATCTGG
>NW_019750749.1:0-221 GCF_002891405.2 Cryptotermes secundus | reverse complement strand
GGTGTTTTCTATGTGGATCGCACATATCCATTGCTAGGCAATGAATGTGTTTTCTGTACTGTGGTCCGACTTGAGGCTATATGAGTACAACGAGATGACAATAATAATTTACAGTTTGGTTCAGTTCAATTTTCAGCTGAAAGTCAGCCTGTGAAGAGAAAACTTAGCATGTGGAATGAAGAGTTTATATGTGCTGCAGTTACAGCGAGACTGTTATAAAT
>NW_019750748.1:0-221 GCF_002891405.2 Cryptotermes secundus | reverse complement strand
CACGTTTCTGGAGCCCAGTATCCGCAGCAGCCAGGCTGCCTGTGCTGGTGCGGTCCTTACGCGGATGTGCAGCTTATTCCGTAGCGAGGGTGGAACAAGTCACTTTTGTCGTAAGTGATTTTCGGGCAATTTAACGACACTGCTTCACCTCCATACACTCTACCGTGTCGAATTAGATGTGAACATTACCACGGATGGCGTCTAACAATATGTACATTCGC
>NW_019750747.1:0-221 GCF_002891405.2 Cryptotermes secundus | reverse complement strand
CGGGATGGACGATCGAAGGGTTGGAGTTCGAGTCCGGTAGGGTCATGAATTTTCTCTTCTCCGTGTCGTCCAGACCGGCTCTGAGGTTCATCCAACCTCCTATCCAGTGGGTATCGGAGTCTCTTTCCTCGGGGGTAAAGGGGCCGGGACGTGAAGCTAACCATTAACCTCCAACTAGTGTCGAGGTCAAGAAAACGTGGATCTATGTGTCCACTCCCCCA
>NW_019750746.1:0-221 GCF_002891405.2 Cryptotermes secundus | reverse complement strand
ACAGTACATGCCTTAGACCGCTCGGCTACCGTGACCGGCGTCCAGCGGTTTAGAGGAAGATAATAAGCGACACACAAACACACGCGTCCGCGCACGAACGCACACCCACCCACCACCACAACCACCGCCCCCTCCCGCGGTAGCGTAGTTAGTTGGGGCACTATGTTATAAGCAGGAAGGCCGCGGGTTCAAGTTGCGATGAGGTCATTGGATTTTTTTTT
>NW_019750745.1:0-221 GCF_002891405.2 Cryptotermes secundus | reverse complement strand
ACTGTCAAACGATACAGGTTTATGTGGAAAACTCAAACTGAAAAAGCATTTGGAAGTGGTCGTGGCCTAATATAATGGCAATGTCACGGCATTTACTTTTGTTACGTCAGGTCGGAGAGCCGGTCTCCGCCGAGGCAGAAAACTGTATAATGGTCATGTCAAGAAAGATGAGGTGAGCAGTGCATGTAGCACGAATGGGGAAGACGAGGAATGCGTATAGG
>NW_019750744.1:0-221 GCF_002891405.2 Cryptotermes secundus | reverse complement strand
CCACAATATAATGATTAGATCAAGAATGGTGGAGCTATACTTCCATTCCCCCACACGTCTTCATGGTGCGGTCCTCCGTTGGCTAAACACAGGGCGGTTGGGTAAGCCCCAGAATCGGTCTGGATGATGTGGAAGAGAGAAAAATTTTGCCCTTACCGGGGCTCAAACTCCGAACCCTCGGCCGTCGAGCCCGTAGCCAGTCGCTATACCGACTGAGCTAT
>NW_019750743.1:0-221 GCF_002891405.2 Cryptotermes secundus | reverse complement strand
TTAGAGGTGAGTGGTCAGGTTCACGTCCCCATTCGCTTTACCCCCGGGGAAAGAGCCCAGGTACACATTTGATAGGAGGCTGGATGGGCCCCAGAGCCGGTCTGGACTACGTGGAGAAAAATTTTGACCCTTCCGGGAGTCGAACTCCGAACCCTCGGTCGCCCAGCCCGTAGCTAGTCGCTATACCGACTATACTAAATTACCTAACACGGTTTACTGAT
>NW_019750742.1:0-221 GCF_002891405.2 Cryptotermes secundus | reverse complement strand
ATTTCTCAATCAGGGCAGCTTGTGTCTGGGCTGAAATCGAAACACGGTGCCCTCCAAATTACGAGTTGTGCTTAATATACTATAATAAATTTCAAAATTAATGATGTAGTTATAGTGACACAATGAAATATTAATATTAAAGTGGATTTTAGACAAACAGGACCAGAGGTTTTGTACTGCATTCATCTGCCCTAGGAGATAAGCCAGTTGCGGTTTGTGAT
>NW_019750741.1:0-221 GCF_002891405.2 Cryptotermes secundus | reverse complement strand
CTAGTCTGTGTGTGGTAGTGAACTGTAAAGCGTAGTTATGAGCTTCAAAATTGTCCAGTAAATCCAATTATCAATCCAAAACCCATCTATAGTCACTTAAAACGTGACAGTATCATAACTAGGTGATTATTGAATGCTAAAATAAAAATTGTGTCCAAGTGCTATGTTTATTTATTTTACGCGCATTTACTTTGCATTTCAGTGTACATATTTTAATTTTA
>NW_019750740.1:0-221 GCF_002891405.2 Cryptotermes secundus | reverse complement strand
GGGATCATAGTTTAACAACTTCTGCCGATGTAAATTATGCGTTACTTAAGTAACAAACACCATGTAGCTGAGTCCTTCTTCATATGAGAACTGGCTAGCTACTTGAGATAAATACAGAATTTTATGCAACAAAAATTTCACGACTTATTCACAAGATCCAGACAATCAAAGGTCCCTTTGAGGAGCCAGAAGAATCAAGTTCACATCTTCCTATTCCATAT
>NW_019750739.1:0-221 GCF_002891405.2 Cryptotermes secundus | reverse complement strand
TTCACACGAACGGTTCGTCGGAATGGTACCCAGCTTATGGTATATTGATTCGTATTGATCTGCTCTACAACTTTTATGAGAGTGAGAAAATGAAGCCCTATTTAAAAAAAAGTTCAGATATGTCGTAAAGAACTCGAGGCACAAATGATATGAAGAGTTCTGTAATATGGGACATGACGCCGTGTAGGCCTTGAAAACGAGCAGATATTTCTTAGGAATAT
>NW_019750738.1:0-221 GCF_002891405.2 Cryptotermes secundus | reverse complement strand
CACTTGTTAACAATCTGAAATGCAATATTCGTTGGAAATATCACATATATAACCATTTTTCCATTGATGTACAATTCACCGCATTAACTCTCTGCAGCATGAAATTCATTTAATAACATTCAAAAGTTAACTTCCTACAGAAAATGCACTGCACCTTCATTATAAAGAAAAGTCAGGTCATACTGTTTAGGGAAAATGATCACTATTCATTATGAAAACCA
>NW_019750737.1:0-221 GCF_002891405.2 Cryptotermes secundus | reverse complement strand
TCCCCCGTCCAAGGAGTCCTACCGACTGTGTATAGGATTAAGAAGTAAAGTTGGCACCGTTTTTAACTAATTAAGCACTACGCCATGAAGGGGTATGGGACAGTGGGTGTATAGATTCACATTTTATTGATCTCGGAACTGCCTGGAGGTGAGTGGTCAATTTCACGCCCTAACCGCTTTACCCTCGGGGAAAGAACCCACTGTACCATTCTATAGGAGGC
>NW_019750736.1:0-221 GCF_002891405.2 Cryptotermes secundus | reverse complement strand
GCGGAACTCGGACCCGAGAATGAATGCGCTGGCGAGGACTGGCAGTCATTGTAAACAGACCCGTCTTCTCGTCAGGGACGGCGCCCCACCTAGACAAAACCGCATCTCCTTCATAGTACTTAAAGTTTTGTCTAGGGCCAGAGATGGGTGCTTGACACCAAGACAGGTTCGCCGATTGACCGTCGGTCGTAACACGACTTTGACTAAAAAAAGGAATATAT
>NW_019750735.1:0-221 GCF_002891405.2 Cryptotermes secundus | reverse complement strand
AACTAACTTGAGAACTCCTCGTAACTAACTGTGAATAGTCTTCGCCGCTCCGTATCTAGCCTCGTTCCGGACAACTCAAAAAACAGCCACGTAATAGCAACCACTGTTGCCTCGCGCCGTGTTGCTAGCAACGCTGTCGAGAAATGTTTACTTCTACTTAGCAACTGTGGCGTCCAGTGTGACGTCACCGCTGTTGACTCGCGTTGCATAGCGACCAGTAT
>NW_019750734.1:0-221 GCF_002891405.2 Cryptotermes secundus | reverse complement strand
TAAAAAAAAATCCACCTCATCGGGACTCGAACCCGCGAACATCTGACTTGTAGTATAGTGCCTCAACCAACTACGCTACTGCGTGCCCGCGTCCTGCGTGTGTAAACTTTAAAGTAATCGCTGTACTTTATCTCGTAATTTATGCTTCAGCTGATGTAGTTACTTCTACACGTTCCGGATGCTATGTGGCTATCATCGGGTGGGTACGCACATAAAATTAT
>NW_019750733.1:0-221 GCF_002891405.2 Cryptotermes secundus | reverse complement strand
GCGGCCTAGGGCATGTACTGTCTTCGCTCGCTCGGAAGCAGGGATTGTAGGTTCAAATCCCACAGAAGGCATGGATGTTTGGCGTGTGTATGCGTGTATTCTGTGTTTGTGTTGTCCTGCGTTTAAGTACAGTCCAAGGAATCCTACCGTCTATAAAAAATTATCAATGAAACTGAGAAATCAGCCCTATGTTCCAAAATTGGGAGCGAGAGAGAAAAATA
>NW_019750732.1:0-221 GCF_002891405.2 Cryptotermes secundus | reverse complement strand
TAATCTATTTCTAGGCAACAGCTTGGTAAACATATTTCCGCGTATCGGACTGTGTTACGCAATGTGGTGACGTCAACAATACAGACTGTGTTTTCTGTTGGGTCTGTGCACAGTGTTTTAAAGAGAAGTGAATTCAGAAAGAAGTTAGTTCTGGGCAGTTGCAAGTCAGTTAACAGCAGGACATAGCCACGGGAAGTTCGAAGTGAAGAAGAATTAGAAGT
>NW_019750731.1:0-221 GCF_002891405.2 Cryptotermes secundus | reverse complement strand
AGAACATTAGAGACCTGTATAGATGAATAAATGACTTTAAGAAGGATTACCAAACCTAGAAGTAACTTACCGAAGGATGAGAAGTGGGAATCTGCAGGCAGGTTACCAAATATTTTGAATAAGTTGAAGAACTATTTCTCTCAGTTATTCAATGTACATAGGGTGAGTGATGTTAAGCAGATAGAAATATATACAGCTGAGCCGTTAGTACTTGAGGTTGA
>NW_019750730.1:0-221 GCF_002891405.2 Cryptotermes secundus | reverse complement strand
GTGGTTAGTGCCGGCTTCCCAAAGTGGCAGCCCGGATCAGATCCCTGATCAAGCCATCTGATATTTGACGTGGACAAAGTGGAATTGGGTAGGTTCCTTATTTTGCCACTTGCTCCATATTCTGCATAGAATTTATTTCACTCCTGTCAACACAACTCTATTTCCAGTTGCTAAGCCGACATGTTTAGGCACATGTGTGCCGTCGTAAGGTCATTTTTAGT
>NW_019750729.1:0-221 GCF_002891405.2 Cryptotermes secundus | reverse complement strand
GTGGTTAGTGCCGGCTTCCCAAAGTGGCAGCCCGGATCAGATCCCAGATCAAGCCATCTGAGATTTGACGAGGACAAAGTGGAATTGGGTAGGTTTCTTATTCTGCCACTTGCTCCATATTCTGCATAGAACTTATTTCACTCCTGTCAACACAACACTATTTCCAGTTGCTAAGACGACATGTTTAGGCACATGTGTGCCGTCGTAAGGTCATTTTTAGT
>NW_019750728.1:0-221 GCF_002891405.2 Cryptotermes secundus | reverse complement strand
TGTGTGCTTCTAGGTTTTAGAGCGGGGAGGTAACAAGTGTCTTATCCTATTGAAGTTTTTTCAGCGACACCTGCATTCCTTTGGGCGTAATATTCATGAGACAAAATTCATCTCAGTTATGTTGGCAATTCTGATGTATTCGTGGATTTTTAGCTTTTATTACTGACCTTATAGGAGGCTCTTGTGAATACGATAAAGGTCGTTTGGGTTCCTTAAAAGGT
>NW_019750727.1:0-221 GCF_002891405.2 Cryptotermes secundus | reverse complement strand
CACGATAGACCCGACAGTATAAACTAACACAATTTAATATATTAAAACACATAAAGAAAGCAACGTAAGAGCGTAGAATAATTATTCTCTTGTGATTTATGACGGTCAGTATCACAGATTACACACAAAAATTGTGCGAGGTAGCAGTCATGGTCTAAAGGGGCCGATACACGTAGGAGTCTGACTCGGCTCGGGTTCCAATTAGCCAAACTCGTCCATGT
>NW_019750726.1:0-221 GCF_002891405.2 Cryptotermes secundus | reverse complement strand
AAAAAAATAATTCACTTCTTGTCTCACAGAAAAGCGACTACATAAAGATCAACCGGTTAATGCCGTTTAGGGAAAAAGATCACCATATGGACAAAATGAAAGCGCTGGCCACAATCTTTCCGCAGAATGTCATGTATGGTGTTGTTGTTAGGTCGCCAACTTGACGTAACGCAACGGATGGTTCCTAGACTGTAATTGAGACTGGCATGTCGGAGGTACGT
>NW_019750725.1:0-221 GCF_002891405.2 Cryptotermes secundus | reverse complement strand
CTTCTGAATTATGACACCGTGTGGTCTGGTAGGTGGGTACGAAATATCAGTGGAACATATTACTTCTGTCTTTAATGCAGAAAATGGAGACAGTTTGTGACATATGAGGTTCTCACAGCGGTGATTATGTATCTTCTGGGATATAACGCCGTGTAGTCCGTTTCGGAGGAACATACCGCCCCCATCTTCAGGATCGAAGACGAAGCCAAGCAAGAGACCAT
>NW_019750724.1:0-221 GCF_002891405.2 Cryptotermes secundus | reverse complement strand
GGTTTTAAGTTTAAGAATATGATGGTGGTAATTAAGATATATATAAGAAGATGACCTTGTTTTTTATAATGGAAGGTAGTCGTAAATTTGAGCGTACCTAAAATATTTTAATTATACCAAGAGTGTGATTTGAATTGTAGTTGAATGTCATGTTATGTGATAAATGATGATGTTCGATCGATTGGGCAGGAGGCCAATTAGACTGGAAAAGTTGTATATGT
>NW_019750723.1:0-221 GCF_002891405.2 Cryptotermes secundus | reverse complement strand
CTTAAATCTTGGGCTTTCTTTGCTGTGCCCCGGCACCTGCCTAATCACGAAGTAAGTACGTTGGTTTTTTTGATGTATAGGACGGATCTAAAATTGTTTTATTCTTTCCCATTTTGTGTTACTACCTTACTGGGAGCAACACATTGCCCAGTCAGAGCAGAGTTGACTTATATCGTGTATTTCCCAGAATTTTATGGAACCCGAAGGTTCATTACCGTGTT
>NW_019750722.1:0-221 GCF_002891405.2 Cryptotermes secundus | reverse complement strand
CAACCTCCTAGTCTTCTCATCACAGGCTGACTTTCAACTGATTGGGTCGGAGTGAGAGTGACTTTACGACTGGCGGTTTACCGCCAATCATTTCTCATTGGCGACAAGCACCTTGAGACTCACGACAAGTATTTTTTTCAACTGAGCATTTGCTGTCATAATACTTATGTAACATCCTCATTGTGGTAGGATGTCCTTGTTGTTGTATTTGTTGCAGTTGT
>NW_019750721.1:0-221 GCF_002891405.2 Cryptotermes secundus | reverse complement strand
AATGACAGTATTTTAAGAACATGAATTTCCCGATGGGGACAGCAGTCCTTAATCGCAGCCGTAAATAAATCTTGTCAAATTACCAAAATGTATGGTATTAATTAAATTGTCACGTGTTGTTTTATAACGCGACAAATAATTTCACGCCTTAATGGATATAGCGAATTTTATTTCATATTCGTCCTTACAATCACACAAATTACAGATTCACAATTGCTGCT
>NW_019750720.1:0-221 GCF_002891405.2 Cryptotermes secundus | reverse complement strand
ACCGAGGTTATATAGCGGGGTTGAATGCATTCGACAATCAGTCTCGGAATAACCATCTTAGGAGAAAGCCGTTATCAAGCCTTCGGAGTAGAGCCCTGGAATAACCGCCAGGGAAGAGAGTCCAGTATCGGCCGGAATATTGTAAGCAGAATTTGTAACACTGCGAATGGTAATGATTGTAAAGTGTGTGTAAAGTGTGAGCGAACGGAATAAAGTCGCTA
>NW_019750719.1:0-221 GCF_002891405.2 Cryptotermes secundus | reverse complement strand
ACATGGACGAGTTTGGCTAATTGGAACCCGAGCCGAGTCAGACTCGTACGTGTATCGGCCCCTTTATACCATGACTGCTACCTCGCACAATTTTTGTGCGTAATCTGTGATAGTGACCGTCATAAATCACAAGAGAATAATTATGCTATGCTATTACGTTGCTTTCTCTATGTGTGTTAATATATTAAATTGTGTTAGTTTATACTGTCGGGTCTATCGTG
>NW_019750718.1:0-221 GCF_002891405.2 Cryptotermes secundus | reverse complement strand
AGTTTCGTGTCAATATTTAAACTCCTCCATGACCGTAAGGGTGGGCATGGGTTGGATGCCAGGCTTCCACGATCTCATCCTCGGTGACTGGCGCCCTTGCCGTATAAAATGATTTTTTGGAGGAGCGGCTTGGGACAGCACAGTGAGGTCGTAAGAAACTATGATGCTACATTGTATACTTCACTTCGTGGCTTTCCATGAGATTCTAGTCAACAGAATGC
>NW_019750717.1:0-221 GCF_002891405.2 Cryptotermes secundus | reverse complement strand
TAGCAAGGGATCTCAACACAGAAACTAGCGCTTCAAATCACTCCATAATTACACATAATTAAAGTCTTTCAATCACATGCCAAATCTTCACACGACGAAATTCCGCTGCTCTCACTGTCACTTTAACACTTAAACACTCTCAAATGCTCCCCAATACTACTTGGTTATTCCTGGAATCTCATTATAAGGCCTTCGCACCGGCCACACAGAAAATAGTCTCT
>NW_019750716.1:0-221 GCF_002891405.2 Cryptotermes secundus | reverse complement strand
GATCTCAGATAGTATGGGATGGTATGCTTTGGATTGGTCTGGCTCGGGATAGGGACCAGTGGAGGCTCTTGTGAACACGGTAAAAAACTTTCGAGTTCCAAAAAATACGGGAAGTTTTTGAGTAGCTGCATAATCAGTAGCTTCTCAAGATGGGCTCAGCTCCATGAGTGAGTGAGTGTGAGTGAGGTAGCACTGTCAAGTAAACAAAAGTATAGCTACTT
>NW_019750715.1:0-220 GCF_002891405.2 Cryptotermes secundus | reverse complement strand
CGCAAAGATATAAAGTTAGCAACGAACGGCTGGAAAGCTAGAAACGTACAACTGTCCAAATAGCAAAGCATAGCTGGCAAGCTAGCAACGAAAAGCTAGCAAGGTAGCAACTCAAAACAAGCAAGATAGCAAGGCCAAAGTAGCAAGCTAGCAGCGCAAAGCTAGGAAGCTAGGTACGCAAAGTTAACAAGCTAGCAACGCAAAGCTAGCAAGCTAGCAA
>NW_019750714.1:0-221 GCF_002891405.2 Cryptotermes secundus | reverse complement strand
GTTTGTTGATACTTCTGAATTGCATGGTGACAGTGAGGAGGCTACTGCTGGTGCTTGGAATGAAGATTATTGCGTTATGAGTTGTAGCAACGTGTAGTTCGGAGACAGCCTCGAGTTTTAGAGGTGACATGTACTTTGTAAACACTGGGCCATCTCCAAACTACACATTGCTACAGTGCAGGACCCTGAACTCCTTATAGACATTGCCATGAAAACATCAA
>NW_019750713.1:0-221 GCF_002891405.2 Cryptotermes secundus | reverse complement strand
TGTTTGGCTTATCCTGCGATCCTGACGATGGAAGCGACATGAGCTGATTTTCAAGGGACTACAAGTCGTTATATCTCAGAAGAATGTTTTATATTTATTACTTATAATATTCGTGGATCTCTTTGATATTATTAAAACGAAATTTTGCACTCCCGTGAAACAGGACACATCACTTCAGAATGTGGATGCTTCAGGACTCATGTGAACAGTCTGGAAGCAAT
>NW_019750712.1:0-221 GCF_002891405.2 Cryptotermes secundus | reverse complement strand
ATCTTTTCGTTGATGGTTTGCTAGCTTTGCGTTTCTTGCTTTCTTCTTTAGCGTAGCTATCTTTCTAGCTTGGCGTTTCTAGCTTTCTAGCTTTCCGTTGCAAGCGTGCTAACATTGTGTTGCTAGCTTGCTAGTTTTGTTTTGCTACCTTGCTAGCTTGGCTTTGATAGCTTGCTAATTTGAGTTGCTAGCTTGCTAGATTTCTAGATTTGCGTTGCTAA
>NW_019750711.1:0-221 GCF_002891405.2 Cryptotermes secundus | reverse complement strand
CCAACCAATTTCTGTTGATTTGTGAAAATAATAGACATGTTAATATCACGTGCCTTGGTTCCGTGACTAACAATAACGGGCTCTGGATTGGCTGATTGGATTTATTGGCACTTCTGTTACAATTACAGCAATTTCTTTTCAATGTCTCTTCCAACCCATGCAGGGCTTTGGCCTCATATTCAATTCCGTAATCATTTTTCACAGACGGTAGGACTCCTTGG
>NW_019750710.1:0-221 GCF_002891405.2 Cryptotermes secundus | reverse complement strand
ACCATTTAAAGAGATGATATCTTTAACATATTGTCTGAATTTTCTTATATTAAAGTGAAATAGTCAAAGAAAAAAATTCATGAAATAGTTTTAGTTCCTTCATAATTTGTTGAAATTCTTATAATTAACTTAGGAGGACTGAACATTTTATTTTAAATTCCGTAACGAATATTGTAATTATCAGAAATTTGAAGGAATTCCTTAAACTAGAGTGAAATCTT
>NW_019750709.1:0-221 GCF_002891405.2 Cryptotermes secundus | reverse complement strand
TCCGTTTTGTTTTCTGTTTGAATATTATTAAAAATTGAAATATTAATGTTTAATAAATGTTATAACGTGGGTACGTGGTAGCGTAGTTGGTTGACACATTAGGCTACAAACAGGAAGGTCGCAGTTTCGATTCCCGATTAGGTTACTGATCTAATCCTTCCAGCCGGACGATGGCACTGGAGTGGACTCAGCCTCTAACAAAAATGAGTACTAGGAATCTT
>NW_019750708.1:0-221 GCF_002891405.2 Cryptotermes secundus | reverse complement strand
AAGAAGAAGAAGAAGAAGGCGAGCTATTAATATTAAAAAGCTTCTTAGAGAGATAGGATGGGGTGGTATGGACTGAGTTGATCTGGCCAAGGAGAAGAACCAAGGGAGGGCCCTTGTGAAAACGGTGATCAATCTTAGGGTTCCATAAAATGCTGGTAATTTCTTGAGTACCTGCACAAATGGCGGCTTCTCAAGAAGGGCTCAGCTCCATGAGGTTAGTT
>NW_019750707.1:0-221 GCF_002891405.2 Cryptotermes secundus | reverse complement strand
CCTATCCTGAGCCAGATCAATCAAGTCCATACCACCCCATCCTATATCTTGAAGATCCATTTTAATATTATTCACCCACCTATGTCTTGGACTTCCTAGTGGTCTATTTCCTAATGGACCCCCACCCCCCGATATTCTAAACACATTCCTGTTCACTCCCATTCATGCTACATGCCCTGTTCATCTCATCCTCCTTGACTTTATCATTTTAATTATACTTG
>NW_019750706.1:0-221 GCF_002891405.2 Cryptotermes secundus | reverse complement strand
AGCTGCTCAAGTAATTCCCTACATTTATAGAACCAAAAGATTCATCATCATGTCAACAATGACCTGTCAATGGTCTCTATTCTGAGTCAAATGAATCTAATCCACATACTATCATCCTGTTTCTTCAAGACCAATTTTAATGCGATTCTCTCGTCTATGCCTACATCTTCCAAGCGGTTCTCTCTTTTCTGGGTTTCCATTTTAAAAAATATGTACTCATT
>NW_019750705.1:0-221 GCF_002891405.2 Cryptotermes secundus | reverse complement strand
GTCAGAGTTCTTGGCTACAGATCCAGAGGTCCTGGTTTCGATTCCCGGAGCTACAAGATTTTCTAAGAAGCAGTGAGTCTGGAACGGGGCCCACTCAGCTTCGTGAGGATAATTGAGGAGCTATTTCGAGGAAAGAGCGACTCCGGTATAGAAAACCGAAATTAACGTCCGTGGGCATCCGTTGCGCTGACCACGCGGCACCCTCTATCCGCTAAAGTTGG
>NW_019750704.1:0-221 GCF_002891405.2 Cryptotermes secundus | reverse complement strand
GGTCTTGTACCAGTGATTGATCTTTGAATGCAATAAATGAAATGACATGAAATGAAACATGCACTACACAGGTCACTAGTGTCAGTGGTACAGTCCTTGAAGAATATTTCACACAGTCAATATTCAAACAGCAGGAGCTGTGATCTTTTCAGACAATATTCTCATCATATTTAGTGAAGTTTCTTTCATTTTATGTAAGCTATAAAGAAAAATAAACAATT
>NW_019750703.1:0-220 GCF_002891405.2 Cryptotermes secundus | reverse complement strand
GTTAAGAAATACCCCACCTGTTCTTTAACCCTATAATTAATTACCCTATTCATATGATTCAGTTACAGGATCAAATGCAGAATTGGTTTAATGTATTCTGCACCTGGACGGACTAAGTCCCTTGTACTGCGGCCACTTCTGGCAACTAACCACTTGATGTATGGCGCGGCCTAACCGAAAACGTAAGATGTACATCTCCTTTAAACAAACCAACCAACGA
>NW_019750702.1:0-221 GCF_002891405.2 Cryptotermes secundus | reverse complement strand
GAGAATTGTGAGCTATCTGAAGTTAATGTTCCAGGATTTCCTTGGAGAGACTGAATAGAATCACAGTTCCCTGGCACACACTAAACAGTTCTGTTAAAATTACTGTTTATGTAAATTCTGATGTGAATGAATTAATCTGTGCTTTCAGCATTCAGTTTATAAAACGCAACTTACGTGGCCTGTGTTTTATGTTGACAAGCTGTTGAAACAGTGTTGGTGTT
>NW_019750701.1:0-221 GCF_002891405.2 Cryptotermes secundus | reverse complement strand
ATTCGTTAAATTTAACTTGACATCACTCAAATTTGGGTTAAAATTCGCTTATTATATGAGAAATCATCAGAAATGTGTACAGGATTGCATTAAATAGAATTAAATCTTTCACAAATTGATTAACTTGAAATCTGCAAATAATATTCTGTTAAAATTATATAAATTTGTTTGTAGTCTTTCAAAATTTGGTTAAAATACCTTAAATTAACTTGGAATTACTG
>NW_019750700.1:0-221 GCF_002891405.2 Cryptotermes secundus | reverse complement strand
GCAGTGATTTCTGCACGCTCCGCAAACATCTACATTACAACATATTATAATTTTCTTTCAACAAGGAACTAATTGCTCTTCTCAATTTTGCTAACTATGTGAATAATAACTAACTAATTGACATAGCTAAATTAAATCTGAGAACTGAAAACTTAGGTTTTATACATCAATTGTAAGCTAAGAATTCAGTAAAAATGTTATTTTCCCGAACACCATCCATT
>NW_019750699.1:0-221 GCF_002891405.2 Cryptotermes secundus | reverse complement strand
TGGCTAGCTTGCCAGATTTGCGTTGCTATCTTGCCAGCTTTCCGTAGCTTGCTATCTTTGCGTTGCTTGCTTACTTGCTTCCTTTGCTTTTCTTGCTTGCTAGCTTTCGTTTCTAGCTTGATAGATTTGCGTTGCTAGTTTGCTAGCTTTGCGTTGCAAGCTTCCTAACTTTGCGTTGCTACCTTGCTTTTTTGTCGTTGCTACCTTGCTAGCTTTGAGTT
>NW_019750698.1:0-221 GCF_002891405.2 Cryptotermes secundus | reverse complement strand
GGCTGGCGCACTCTAAATAATAGGAAGAGGAATTTAGGTTTTTTAACTTTTGACATTGAACCGAGCTATAAGATTTTACATTTTAAGATTAATATTCAAAATACAACGAAACACAAGTATTTTAATGAAATTCGTATTAATGACAATTAATATGGATCTACATTGGAACTACATGCAAATACAATTCGAGGACGAATAGTACATTTCATGAAAAATTTTCA
>NW_019750697.1:0-221 GCF_002891405.2 Cryptotermes secundus | reverse complement strand
CACTGGAACACAAAGCAAGTCCATAGAGCACAGTGTTCCTTGGAAAGCCAGTAGTCCCACAGCTATCCAGAAAATTGAATGAAAATATCACAATTCGGGAGTGGCTGAACATATTTTCTTGAATTTTTAAAACGGTAAGTTTTACTGAAATATGTCGATATATTCAAATTTTGGTTAAGATTGGATATTAATAATGGACTCTCTACATGAGGACGGGAGCC
>NW_019750696.1:0-221 GCF_002891405.2 Cryptotermes secundus | reverse complement strand
CAGTCCAGTAGCTAGTTACAAAGCAAAGACGACTGAAAGATATGCACACATGCAAGGGCAAAACAGGGCCGTTGATACAGTTTAAAGCAATTCAGTTCTTGTTTATTTACGTGCAATATTAACAGCCCAGAAGCCAATCACAAAGTTAGCACCAGTATTTAGAAAGAAGTAACAAAAAAACGTAGAAACAAAATGCAAAGTAAGGCAGTTAATATAATAAT
>NW_019750695.1:0-221 GCF_002891405.2 Cryptotermes secundus | reverse complement strand
ACGGTTCAGCATTGAGCACTGCGCCTCTCCCTCGTGCAGAGTGTAATCTGCATGGTCGCCCTTGCTGCATGTCGCCGTGTGGCTGCCTTCGTTCCTCTAGACACAGAGCGGGGATGCATCACACAAATGGTACATGTAGATGTGTATTTAACTGCTAGGGTCTCCTCCTACTGTACACTGAGTAGTAACACCCAGTCTTACAGAACAGGTGGGAGTCAGTT
>NW_019750694.1:0-221 GCF_002891405.2 Cryptotermes secundus | reverse complement strand
TATAGTGTTAAATGGTGAATATTTTAATAATTGTTGCATTGACGGACTGTGGTTACATAGATGTTTAATTGAAGATGTGCAACAGGATGCTGAAATACAGAATTCAAAAGTAACTTACTCATTATTGTGGCTTTGAGATTGGTTAATTTTTGGTGTTGAATGATTGAATGTATAAGGGGTGGGCCTTCTTGTCCCGTGCACCGCGACCACAGTGATCTGTT
>NW_019750693.1:0-221 GCF_002891405.2 Cryptotermes secundus | reverse complement strand
TGGATATTCTTTATAAAATATTTCAAAATTACTCTTTATTCTTATAAAATTAAATGTTACATTGCATTCATATTGCCCCGTATAGGGGGTTTTCGCGTGACTTATAAGACCTGTTTTGAATTGGATGATTGGATTCATTGCACAACTCAGGACTACAGGCAATACAGCGCTACAGCTGATCTACACACTTTACTGTTCATCGTTACACACGCACTAATGTT
>NW_019750692.1:0-221 GCF_002891405.2 Cryptotermes secundus | reverse complement strand
TCACACTTTTGCAATCCTGTTGCATCAAACTACCATTTGACACTGCACTGTGAACATGCATTGTTTTTATGCATGTGCTTTTTTGACTTCGTGTTTTGTTTTGTCTGCGATGGATGACAAAATCGTGCAAAGTGTCTTCATCAAGTTTTTCATGAAGCTTGGTAAATCTGCTACCGAAACCCTTGAAATATTTTACGAGGCTTTTGGAATAAATTCTTTAA
>NW_019750691.1:0-221 GCF_002891405.2 Cryptotermes secundus | reverse complement strand
GCTAGCTTTGCGTTCCATGCTTGCTTGCTTGCTTTACGTTTCTTGAGTTCTAGCTTTTCGTTTTACCTTGCAAGCTTGCCCTTTCTACCTTGCTAGATTTGCGTTTCTAGCTTGCTAGCTTTGGTTGCTAGATTGCTAGATTGCTAGATATGCGTTGTTAAATTTCTAGCTTTCGTTGCTATCTTGCTGGTTTGGTTTTCTAGCTTGCTAGCTATTCGTTG
>NW_019750690.1:0-221 GCF_002891405.2 Cryptotermes secundus | reverse complement strand
GTCTGAAGGCACACCAATGCATGCATAGTGGGGAGAAGCCATATTGCTGTGATGTATATAAAAAGCCATTTAGAAAGCAGAGTCATCTGAAGACGCAACAGCGCATTCATAGTGGCGAAAAACCATTTTGTTGTGATATATGTAATAAGTCATTTAGAAAGCAGAGTCATTTGAAGACACATCTACGCATACATAGTGGCGAGAAACCATTTTGTTGTGAT
>NW_019750689.1:0-221 GCF_002891405.2 Cryptotermes secundus | reverse complement strand
TTATGGGTCACATGTATTTGGTCCACAGCGTTAATCCTATTCGACAGGTCATTTTTAAGCATATTCTGCCATCAAGGCTTTTGTATTGGTATTCAACCTGAGCTTCTGTCTGAATTTCCCATTTTTGGTGTGTCACAACCGGCCAAATCCTCCTCCTCTACTTAATCCCTCTGTGACACACTGACGCTGATCATTCTGAGCCCTTATTTATTTGGATGATT
>NW_019750688.1:0-221 GCF_002891405.2 Cryptotermes secundus | reverse complement strand
GAGGCGGTGGCTCACCCAGGGCTGTAGCGCTGAGTTGTAGGTAGGCATTATGTTCAGTGTAAAACTTAGTAGCTCGTCCCCTCTTTGTCCTATACAGTTTGAGGCAACGATTGCAGCATTCGTCCTTGGTTATTTTCTTGTGTCCCGAGTGCTCCGTTGATTAACTCAGGTGTCCCAGGTTTCAGCATTACTCAAGAGAGAAACCAGTATCACCAAAATAA
>NW_019750687.1:0-221 GCF_002891405.2 Cryptotermes secundus | reverse complement strand
CCAGACCAGCTCTGGGGCCCATCCAGTGGGTACTGGGGTTTTTTTCCCTGGAGTAAAACAGCCATTTGTGAAGCTGACCAATCACCTCCAAGTAGTGCTGAGGTCAAGAAAAGATGGACCTATATGTTCACTCCCCCATACACCTTCATGGTAAGAGTTACTTGTGAATTCACTTTGTCAGCATGGCAGACTCTTGACTCTAAGCATTTGAGACAAGATGT
>NW_019750686.1:0-220 GCF_002891405.2 Cryptotermes secundus | reverse complement strand
GGCGTGAAGCTGACCACTCACCTCCAACTAGTGCCGAGGGCAAGAGAACTTTTGTTTGTACATTCACTCCCCCATACGCCTTCATGCCGCAGTGCTTAATTAGTTATGCACAGGGACATCTTTACTTTACCTTATCTCATTTGGAGAGCTGTGTAGGGTTAACACCGCTCTTTTTCAACCCGCCTTTTCTTTATATCAGCTCAGTCGGAATGGTGCTATC
>NW_019750685.1:0-221 GCF_002891405.2 Cryptotermes secundus | reverse complement strand
TCATTTGGTTTGCATCCATCATCTAGGAGTAGTCTTTCTGGTAAAAGTAAAAAGTAAAGCTGTCCCTGTGTTTAGTTAAGTACTATATCATGGAGACCTTGGCACTAGATTGAGGTGAGTTGTCAGCTTCATGCCTCTGCTGCTGTAGCCCCAGCACCCATTGGGATGGAAGCTGAGCTGGATGGTGTAGAGAAGAGAAAAATCTTACACTGCCAGGATTT
>NW_019750684.1:0-221 GCF_002891405.2 Cryptotermes secundus | reverse complement strand
CCTTAGACCGCTCAGCTACCGTGGCCGGATCTGTATAAACTATACGTTTATTATCCATTCCATATTTCAGCTTTTCGGCAATCACCAGTTAAGCGCATTTACTGTTAGCCCGTACAGTGTGCGTATCTGTACAGTGCTTGTGCTGAACGGGAATAAATAGAATTGGTGGCAACTTCATTTCTGTGCAACGTATCTCAAACGTTCAGTCTCTTCGACAAGTT
>NW_019750683.1:0-221 GCF_002891405.2 Cryptotermes secundus | reverse complement strand
CGGAGGGTCACAAATTATGCCCCATTAGAATGATAAAATCAAGAAAAATGAGATGAGAATGTGTATGTAGCACGCATGGAAGGAAAAGGCAAACGGAGTTTTTGCAGAAAAATCGAGGAACGAGATTAGTAGATCTAGAAGTGCATTTGAGGATACAAGTGTGTAGACTGGACTTATCTGGCTCAGGACAGGGAGAAATGGAGGGATCTTGTAATCAAGAA
>NW_019750682.1:0-221 GCF_002891405.2 Cryptotermes secundus | reverse complement strand
TCAAATCACTGTGAAGTCTTCTCGCTATTTCGTCTTCATTCACCCGGGCACCTCGGAACTCAACTAACTCCGCCTACTACTGACTCCTCGAACTTACTGATCCAGCTTGAGTCCGAGTCTTATGTGACGACCGGCCGTCAGTCGGCCAGTCTGTCTTGGAATGAAGGGCCCATCTGGGGCTTACGATCAGATTTATATTACTGTCAGACAGTTGCGGGTTT
>NW_019750681.1:0-221 GCF_002891405.2 Cryptotermes secundus | reverse complement strand
GTAACAGGCCATGCAGGTCCATAAGGTTGGTTGTGAGACACTGAGACTCCTTATTTTCTGTAAAATCGGCTCACACTTGACAGTGAGTTTGTCAGCTTTACACAGGAGATAGATACATATCAATCGTAATACAAAAACTGGAGGACAGCTGTGATCTCCAGTAAATCCTGATCAGCTTGTGTAGAAGCCATACACTTTGCTACAGCCAAATATCGCGGTTT
>NW_019750680.1:0-221 GCF_002891405.2 Cryptotermes secundus | reverse complement strand
GACGGTATGTGCGTTATAGATCAGCCACGCTCAAAACACGTTCTCGCTTTTCAATGATTTTACTTTTCATTTCTAAGTTTACTTTTATTCCCTCATGCCTGTCTTTTTGCTGCTTTGTCTTCGGGGACATTTTTGCAAGGGTTAAACTTTACACAAAAGAATTAAAATAATATGTGTGAACAAAAGTTTAGAAAAATGTGTGATCACAAGCGACACTAAGA
>NW_019750679.1:0-221 GCF_002891405.2 Cryptotermes secundus | reverse complement strand
TTTCGTTGCTACCTTTGTAGCTTTCCGTTCCTAGCTTGCTACTTTTGTTTTGCTATCTTGCTTTTTTGCATTGCTAGCTTGCTAGCTTTGATGCTAGCTTGCTTATTTTGCGTTACTAGCTTGCAAGTTTGCTTTGCTAGCTTGCCAGCATTGCGTTGTTAGCTTGCCAATTTTGTGTTTCTAGCTTGCCATCTTTGCGTTATTAGCTTGCAAGATTTGCG
>NW_019750678.1:0-221 GCF_002891405.2 Cryptotermes secundus | reverse complement strand
CCAACGTTTCGGAGGAACGTATCGCCACAATCTTCAGGGTACTTCACCTTTTTTCTATAAAGTTCATTGTCAACTTGGATTCGCGTCGAGTAATTTGGTAAACTACATGGCGTCACTTTTTTATTCTAACCCTGAAGCTGGAGAAAGAACTTTCCTCTCAAACGTTAATGGAGGCTTCAGATTTCTCCATGCAGTCATCTAACAGACTACACGGCTAACAT
>NW_019750677.1:0-221 GCF_002891405.2 Cryptotermes secundus | reverse complement strand
TATGTCCATCCTTCAAAACAGCATTCAAATCTGCAATCCCATGTTTGAGCTGTCCAAGACCAAACATCACTGCAGACTGTGCGACTACTGTAATGTGATAGACAAGCACACTTTTAGTACCGTACTCTATAAAACCCTTTTCTTCAAATTATGAAAGTGTTCTGGAAAATTAAATGAGTGTGACAGGGATATTGTAAACTGAATTGTATGGAAGGGTGTGG
>NW_019750676.1:0-221 GCF_002891405.2 Cryptotermes secundus | reverse complement strand
TGAAAGAAACAAAGCGATACTTTCCTCCGAAACATCAGTTAACACGACAACTACACGGGGCCACATCCCAGAAGACTGCTTTCTTCAAAGCTATTTTTACTTATCATTAATTTCAGATCCGAAAAACGAAGGGATGTGATGTTACATGCTATAAGTTTTATTACTTACAGCCCTCTAACAGAATATTGATCAATTTATGCAGTAAATCATGTTAAGTTTTC
>NW_019750675.1:0-221 GCF_002891405.2 Cryptotermes secundus | reverse complement strand
CAAATGTGGATGAAATTTATTATTACGATATACATATATAGAATTTAATTTCTGTTAATTTTAAATTAACATAACGCCCATGAAAGGCACGATCTTCTAGCATGTGACACTATGTAATATGGTAGATTTTTACCTGCGTTGCGGAATAACATACCGCCTCCATCATCAGTTCTAAATGAGCCGAAAAAGCAAGCAGACATCGACGTTAGTAACTGAATTTT
>NW_019750674.1:0-221 GCF_002891405.2 Cryptotermes secundus | reverse complement strand
TTCCATGACGATGCTTGAGAACTGAAGCAATGCGTCATGAAATCAATTCATTCTTTTTGAATAAATCTGTATATTATATATTGTCATGTGTAGGGGGTTTTGCTTGGCAATATACAGCCTTTCTTAATATCAGTTTTAGCTCAGCCTTTATCGTTATTTCATTTTAGGAGCATATACACTGTTAATTAGATGCCTGTCCAGCCTTGCAAATGCATAATTTT
>NW_019750673.1:0-220 GCF_002891405.2 Cryptotermes secundus | reverse complement strand
CTAGCTTGCTATCTTTGCGTTGCTAGCTTCCTATCTTTGCGTTGCATAATTGTTAGCTTTGCGTTGCTAGCTTGCTAGCTAGCTAGATTTGCTTTGCTATCTTTGTATCTTTGCGTTGCTAGCTTGCCATCATTGCGTTGCTATCTTGCTAACTTTGCGATGCTAGATTGCTAGTTTGGTTGCTGTTTTGATACCTTTGCGTTTCTTGCTTGCTTGCTTG
>NW_019750672.1:0-221 GCF_002891405.2 Cryptotermes secundus | reverse complement strand
AATATATTTAATGACGGTTTCATATGAAGACGCACGTGCGTTTTTTATTGTATCTCGTTAAATAGGATTCGATGCTACAGGGATTTCTACCTTATGAGATAAAACACTGTGTAGTCCGTTGAAATCAACTGACGTTTCGAAGCAACATATCGCCATCAGTTTCAGAGTCGAAGAATAATCAAAGCAAGACTATTTCCAAATCTGTGAAATTTCAAGATTTT
>NW_019750671.1:0-221 GCF_002891405.2 Cryptotermes secundus | reverse complement strand
AGACTGTAGTGCAATGTAGTACCATTATACCAGTGAACTCATTATCGCACAGTGAAATGTGTGTGAGGTTTGATGGTTCTTGTGTTGAGACAGCAACAATTTTAAAAGTAACTTTATGATTCTAGGTTGTTACCAGTATTTCAACCCCTCATGCGGTAGCGTAGTTGGTTGAGGGTCTATGCTACAAGCCGGAAGATCCCGATGAGGTCATTGGATTTTTT
>NW_019750670.1:0-220 GCF_002891405.2 Cryptotermes secundus | reverse complement strand
GGGCCATAGTGCGGCAGGAAGGATTAGGTCAATTGAAAAAATCCTATGACCTCTTTGGGACTTGAACCCGAGTCAGTATGGATTTGGAAAGAGGTAGTTGTGAACAGTTTCAAAGTAGCATCATAGTATTTCGTTGTAAAGGATGACAAAAACCATAAACACCTAAATCAGAAATGTTAGTAATCAGGCGAAGATTATAAGTCAGTACCTTGGAAATAAA
>NW_019750669.1:0-221 GCF_002891405.2 Cryptotermes secundus | reverse complement strand
CAAGAAGCAAACGGCAAATCAGGTACTAAACAAAATTCTCTCATTCTGAGCATAAACACGGCTCCTCAATGTCTACACGAGGACACGTAATATAAATGAATATTTCGAATTTGCTAAGCGCTTATGAACAAGCCAATGGTCGCTCATTCATTCAGGAATTTCTCCCTATTTTTTATAAAATTTTTGTTAATATCCGATTTTAGAAGAACTGGCTATATTTC
>NW_019750668.1:0-221 GCF_002891405.2 Cryptotermes secundus | reverse complement strand
CATTCATTCATAAGATAGATAAACTGGAAGGAAATGATTGCAGAATAATCGAAGTATTTGCCAGATGAGACTAAGGAAAAACCACGAAAATTCGGAGAGAGGATAGTCAACATTCGAGCTGCGTTCTTCCCGAAAATAAATCTTCGGCTTTAACGTCTTGTCAACCAGCTTAGAAGCGGCAATTATAATCAAATAATCTGTAAAACTGTATTACTTTTTTT
>NW_019750667.1:0-220 GCF_002891405.2 Cryptotermes secundus | reverse complement strand
GCAATGAGAAGTGATGAGCAGCATGAGGATTCTCCTTTTCCCATACATCCAAGTTGTGTGGATTGTGCACATCACTTCTTGCAAGTACTTCATCAATCCACAACACAAACTGAGGGGTGTCCACAATCTTGTGTAGCACCTGTTGCAAGAACTAGAGGTGGAGATGTTTGTCCCCTGGATGCAGCCCTTGCACTGGTTGTATATGCAGAGTATACCATAC
>NW_019750666.1:0-220 GCF_002891405.2 Cryptotermes secundus | reverse complement strand
CCGCTACTTCGCCATTGAAGTAGCTTCTCAATTATTCTCACGAGGCTAAGTGGATCCAGTTCCAGGAAATGTGGTAGCGCCGGGAATCAAACCCTGGACCTCTGGATATGTAGCGAGGATCTCTGACCACTAGACCATAGAGGAGGTCTCAGGTTCTTCATCGTCAATGGTTAATCTCTTATTATTAAATCTGCATATGTGAAACTGTCTCATGCATCCA
>NW_019750665.1:0-220 GCF_002891405.2 Cryptotermes secundus | reverse complement strand
CAGTGTCTGCTCCTCATGTAAAAATTGTCCCTCTGCTAGATGTGCGTCAACTGCTAATTGTGTTTGCAGGGATGTTGACGTATTGGGAGCCAAAACCGTTCCCTTAATCATATTTTATGTTATTATTATTATTATTATTATTATTATTATTATCACATATATATGGGGAGAGCCCAGTCGATATAGCGACTGGCTATGGGCTGGACGACTAAGGGGTCGG
>NW_019750664.1:0-220 GCF_002891405.2 Cryptotermes secundus | reverse complement strand
TGGAGGAACATGATGACTCCATCTTAAGACTAGAAGAATAAGCTGAGTGTGATGATGCAGGGAGAGGGCACTGCCACCAGCGTTGCAGGTGAAAATGAAGTGGGGCGTCAACCTCAACTTGAGTTTTTAGGAAAATTTAGAACTGAATAAATCAGCAAATATATTAAGTATTGATACCAAAAATTGAAAGTTGTACTTCTACTCTGAATACTCTGAGACA
>NW_019750663.1:0-220 GCF_002891405.2 Cryptotermes secundus | reverse complement strand
TGGGGCTGTAGCGCCAAAGGAAAGAAAATACTCACGACGAAATTAGAGTAGATAAAATCTGAGGATCCCTTGCCACCGTTCAAATCAGAATTTTTTTTATCTTACCGTCTGACGCCAGGAGCCAGGGTAGCGTAGTCGGTATAGCGATTAGGTACGAGGCTGGATGACCGAGGGGTCGGAGCTCCAGTTCCGGTAGGGTCAAGTGTTGTCTCTTCTCCAA
>NW_019750662.1:0-220 GCF_002891405.2 Cryptotermes secundus | reverse complement strand
GGGGGGGGGGATTAAAGTCCACGTTTTTGATCCAAAGAATTGTAAAAACCAAAAGTAAAAGAAAAGAACATTTCTTCATATTATAATTTGCCTAGTCATAAATATGGTGGAAGTATGAGGTATGTTTGTATGCACACACACACAGTTAATGACATTATGCCGTTGAGTTTATGTGAAATACTGTGTATGAAGCATGTCATGTCCTCATGTGATTGCTACT
>NW_019750661.1:0-220 GCF_002891405.2 Cryptotermes secundus | reverse complement strand
GCTAGCTTTGAGTTGCAACCTTGCTTGCTTTGCGTTGCATGCTTGATTGCTTGCTTTCCTTCTTTGCTTCCTAGCTTTACGTAGCTAGCTTGCTACCTTTGCGATGCTAATTTGGTAGTTTGCGTTGCTAGTTTTCTACCTTTGCGTTCCTAGCAAGCTAGTTCTGCTTTGCTATCTTTGTAGCTTTGCGTTGCTAGCTTGCTAGCATTGCGTTGCTAGC
>NW_019750660.1:0-220 GCF_002891405.2 Cryptotermes secundus | reverse complement strand
ACAGCCTGTAATGTTGTAGAGGCGTGTTTACCTCATCGTTGCATAACAACGGTCGTGACGAGGACCACATAGAAAGCAGTATTGCGTCACCTAGCAACCAGTTGTAACATGGCTCACAGCGAACACAGTTTCCATTGTTGTGCATTCACAGGAATGTGTTTATCGAGCCGTTGCCTCCACGTTACAATATTTTTACATTTCTATTGAATAATTTGAGAAA
>NW_019750659.1:0-220 GCF_002891405.2 Cryptotermes secundus | reverse complement strand
TTGAATTTTGAAAGAATTCAGTGAAATATATATAATTTTAACCTATAATTCTTTGAAATGTTCACGATAAAATAAAGAATTTGAACGAATTTATAAAAGAATTCACTCTAATTTAAGGAATTCCTTCAAATTTCTTATTATTTCTGTATTTTGTAACGAATTTAAAAAAAAACATTTCTGAAAATCTAAGTTAATTTAAAGAATTAAAACAAATTATTAA
>NW_019750658.1:0-220 GCF_002891405.2 Cryptotermes secundus | reverse complement strand
GACTCAGTCTCACCCCAATAATAATAATAATAATAATAATAATAACTATAGTGCTATCGCTAATTCATACGCTCTGCAGTTCAATGCAGACTAAGTCTTCTCAGCCAGCAGTGTCTTCATCAGTCGTTGCCTGGTAAGAGCTTCCAACTGCGTATGTTCCCCTTACTCTGAGTTTCCGGACTATCCCCGTGCCTCAGCTGCCTGTTTCTAACAGCAACAG
>NW_019750657.1:0-220 GCF_002891405.2 Cryptotermes secundus | reverse complement strand
TTCCTGAAGGGTCTCCTCAAATTCTTTATAAACTAGCATTTTATACAATTCAATGATTTTAAAATGTGTTGTAACATGGATGGTGCAACAGGAATATATGTATAAGTTCAAGAATGGTGTACCAAAGAGCAGAACACAAGTATTTTGGAAGCTAGATCTGCTGGTTCTGTCTCCCTTCAAATCTTCCACACATACTGTGCCTTACTGAACATCACATGAA
>NW_019750656.1:0-220 GCF_002891405.2 Cryptotermes secundus | reverse complement strand
TGCCAATGGTCAACTATCTGCATCAGGTCCACTTTCCTGCATTTCATGCTGTGGCTCTGTACATATTTCAATCTTTCTAGGTTGGCTACACACAAAAATGATCAATATTTCTATTTTTACTAGTCTGTACAAATGAGAAACTCTTCATCTGTCCCTTGTATGCACCTGCTAAGCGCACTTTCTGCTGTTTCTTTGCAAGTGATGGTCACCATTCTGCTAA
>NW_019750655.1:0-220 GCF_002891405.2 Cryptotermes secundus | reverse complement strand
GCAACAAATACGACAACAACAAGGACATCCTACCACAATGAATAAGATTGCGATTGCCGTTAACAATTCAGACCTCTTCTTTATAGCTCAGTCACAGTGTGATGAAAATATCACCACTCTTTTCGTTTTAATACATTTATTTAAGAATAATAATTATTATTATTACCATAATTATGTTCTTCGCATACAAACACAAAATATCACACAATATACTTGTATT
>NW_019750654.1:0-220 GCF_002891405.2 Cryptotermes secundus | reverse complement strand
GTCCCCCTTCTTTCACACTACATGTTTCGGCCGCAATTCATCAGGTGTATTTCACTTCACGTAGCTGTCACACTGCACTAAATATTGACATTTAAATTCCAGATTTCCAACTGTTCATTGTTCTGTCGTCAGTCGGCACCCGATATTCCAGAACTTGTCTTGTCGGTTTTGTCGATTATGTTTAAAATCTTTATTAATATTGACTCGTCAATTGGTTTAA
>NW_019750653.1:0-220 GCF_002891405.2 Cryptotermes secundus | reverse complement strand
GTCCCTGTAATACCTGAATGTCATTTAGCACCCGTCAAGGAGCCTATGAACGCAAGAATAAAATGTCTTTTGGTTTAAAACAGGCTCCTTCCATATTTCAAAAGTTAATGATCTCAGTACTTCCAGTATGGCTTAGTAAACTACTATTTGGCACAATGGACAACGAAGATGCTTCATATTGTAATGACAAAATTTCTAATTTAGAAAAAGAATAAATCGA
>NW_019750652.1:0-220 GCF_002891405.2 Cryptotermes secundus | reverse complement strand
TGCTTGATGTCACAGCCTAGCATAGAAGGAGTGTTTACCACTGCACAGCAACAGGCTTGGTGAGGGGGGTGTGTGACGTCACTTGCAGAAATGCAGAGGTCACGTGACTCATACTACTGCACTATGGTGTCATTGCGCCTGCATGGGGTCTTGTTTACCAGCTGGCGCTTAGAAACAGGTTGCATAACCTCATTCCACTGTTGCATAACTTAGCAACAGA
>NW_019750651.1:0-220 GCF_002891405.2 Cryptotermes secundus | reverse complement strand
TGGGATGGGCTGATCCCCCCTCTAAGGGGTGCTCCTGTCTATAAATTCAGTAGCTTCAGAATAATTCGGATGGAAAGCAGGCAAGTGTGCCTGATACGAAAGGGAGAAGAAGAAGAACAAGAAGAAGAACAAGAAGACGAAGAAGAAGAAGAAGACAACTAAGTACAGTTAGAAGAGCGCAGTCGGTATAGCAACGGCCTAAGAACTGGTTGGCAAGAGC
>NW_019750650.1:0-220 GCF_002891405.2 Cryptotermes secundus | reverse complement strand
GCCAGACGTCCTCATCCAAGTGGATCCACTTATCAGACTAACTCCTCTGCTCCCAAACGTCCCAAACATACTTCTTTCTGAGACACAGGGGTAGAAAGGCAGGGGAAATCACGTGGTATTTAGGAAGAGGAGGAGGGGGTAAGCTCTAGGACCTCGAGAGCCTCGAGAGAAGGGTAGCATGGGAGATATGGCTGGAAGCCATGACGTCATGGAAGGGAGA
>NW_019750649.1:0-220 GCF_002891405.2 Cryptotermes secundus | reverse complement strand
CGGTGGAAGGCCAGCGACTAACCGCTTGAGCTATGGCGCGGCCCTATAAATAGTTCATAAGAAGAGAGATGTAAATAAAGGATCCAGAACGACCCATCACTAAGAAGACGCCGTGACAAATCGGTTAAGGTACATATATTGAATTTTCGATCAGAATATAAACCCTTGAAAATTAATGGTTCGTTCTTGAAGCACGAATTTGTAAGAACAGTCGGATTTG
>NW_019750648.1:0-220 GCF_002891405.2 Cryptotermes secundus | reverse complement strand
GCAAAGTTTAAAAGGAGCGGCGATAAAGCATCTCCTTGTTTTAGATCGGAATAAGGAAATTTTCAGAAAAATATTTACCTATACGCACTTTACCATACGTTTCGATTAAACACATTTAAATCAGCTTAAACTAGTTTCATGGGTACCCCAAATTCTGTGAGAATATTGTACAATCCTTCCCACCTAACTGAATCGTAGGCTTTCTTGAAGTCTATGAATA
>NW_019750647.1:0-220 GCF_002891405.2 Cryptotermes secundus | reverse complement strand
TATTAGAAACAGTACGTAATATCTCTTTCTTATCAACAGTTTTGGCACTGTACAGTGAAATAGCTTTATCTCGGAAACCGTTAGGAATAGGACGCCTGTACATGTACATATTTTTGCTTAGAATGGCCGATACTGTGACCTCAGAGAATAATGGCCTTTCCTCCTGAGACTCTCTTTATATTCAATTGTCGTAGTTGTAGTTGTATGATTTAGCCACATA
>NW_019750646.1:0-220 GCF_002891405.2 Cryptotermes secundus | reverse complement strand
GAGAAAGACCCTCCGGTACCTATCGGAGAGGACGATGGGTGGGCTGGAATAGCCGATCTGAACGTTACGGAAGAAAGAAATTTCACTTGCTCATGCCAAGACTCTAACCCCTATTTCATGGTAAATGCATGCAACTAAGTAAATATTCAGTTAAATTTAAATTTGTGAAGCACCAAGTCTTCATAAACAAATAACGAAATAAAATTTTAATTGACAAATA
>NW_019750645.1:0-220 GCF_002891405.2 Cryptotermes secundus | reverse complement strand
AATATTGAAATAAACGTAAATGGAGTACACATACAGGATCCAAAAACTACAGCCAATCTTTTCAATGAATACTATACTAATGTAGCCAAAGAGATGATAAGCAAAAATCTAATAGTAAAAACCAATGAAATAGATATTAATATAGTAAAATATAATAGCAATAGCATGTTCCTAACCCCCACTACAAACGAGGAAGTGATAGAAGTAATTAAAGGAATGG
>NW_019750644.1:0-220 GCF_002891405.2 Cryptotermes secundus | reverse complement strand
CAGATCACTATAGCACACGTTAAGTCTTTTCAGTCTGCTATGTCTCCACCAGTCGTTGTCTGGTAGCGGCTTCTAACAGTGGAGATTATTCAGCTTCCGTTCTCAACTGCACCGAATAAGTCTCTTCACATATTATCTTACAGATCTCTGTACCACTGACTAACTTCTAAACTGGTCCCATTGATAACCTCTTGGCACGGACTGCGTAGAAAACAGTATA
>NW_019750643.1:0-220 GCF_002891405.2 Cryptotermes secundus | reverse complement strand
TGTGCTGTCAGTAACAAACTGTGTATAGTCTGTCATCATCTGAGAAACTGATTACAATTTTTACGATTATTTCAGTCCTGATAAGCCGACGAACAAATAAATACTAAGCAATTACTGGAGTAATATTTAGAGTTAATGAAAGCGATGGTATACTTAACTTTCCTCTGATTTGCAGATACTCCTTGTTACCGCAGCCTTCGCTGTGGTGGCGCTCGCCGAA
>NW_019750642.1:0-220 GCF_002891405.2 Cryptotermes secundus | reverse complement strand
TAGAAAACTCTTCAAACACGGTCACCATTTTCATTACTGAAACCAGCTTCTGAATATGCGCATGCGCGTCTGTTACCTAGACACTCAGGAAACTGAGCTCTGTTGCTAATGATACACAAGCAAAACTATTACGTCCATTACAGCTGTTTTACTTGCATCTGTGACCCATTTACTGACTCCCCACCGTAAAAGAACCCATAAAAATAAACCGGATCTTGTA
>NW_019750641.1:0-220 GCF_002891405.2 Cryptotermes secundus | reverse complement strand
TGGAATGGGGTCCACTCAGCCTCGTGAGGATAATTGAGGATCTATAGGATCTATTTGAAGGAAGCAGTGGCTCTGGTCTAGAAAACCATGATTAACGCTGTGGGTATTCGTTGTGCTGACCATGCAACACCCTCTACCCTCTTAAAGTTGGCACTGACTTCGCTGACAAGCAGTGGTCGCTCAGTCGGTATATTTCACTTGTGGACTAAAACCACAGAGG
>NW_019750640.1:0-220 GCF_002891405.2 Cryptotermes secundus | reverse complement strand
ACTAGCTGGAGGTGAGCGGTCAGCTTCACGTCCTTGCCGCTTTAAGCCCGGGGAAAGAGCCCCAGTACCCACTGATTAGGAGGTTGGGTGGACCCCAGAGATGGTCTCGACGACATGTAGAAGTGAAAATTCTTGCTCCCACCGGGTTTCGAACGCCGACCCCTTGGTCGCCCAACCAGTAACCCGTCGCTATACCGACTCTTACTCCTTCCATAACTTA
>NW_019750639.1:0-220 GCF_002891405.2 Cryptotermes secundus | reverse complement strand
AGTATATTGGTGGGAAAGCCAGAAGGAAAGAGTCCACTGGGAAGAGAAGGACGTAAGAGGTTGAAAAATATTAAAATGCATCTTAGAAAAATAGGATTCGATGGTGTGGACTTGATTGATCTGGCTCAGAATAGGGACCAGTGGAGGGCTCTTCTGTACACGGTAAAGAACTTTCGGTTCCAGAAAGTGCTGAGAAGTTCATAAGTAGCTGCAAAATTGG
>NW_019750638.1:0-220 GCF_002891405.2 Cryptotermes secundus | reverse complement strand
TACAGACGGACAGATACAAAGACAGCAAGCTCATCTCATAAGCCTCTTCCGTTTTTTTTAAAGAAATAGAAGGATATGGAGACAGACACTCAGATACGCAGACACAGACAGGAAGGCAATCTCATAAGCCTCTTTTTTTCTGGAGTAAGGAAAGTAGGCTAATAAACAGATATAAACTGGAATTCCTTAAAACAGTCTTAGAACATGAAAAATGCAGACA
>NW_019750637.1:0-220 GCF_002891405.2 Cryptotermes secundus | reverse complement strand
TAATCAGCTCAGAGAAAACATCACCTGAATGCAGGGCAATATCCACATTCGGAGAATCTTTGCTGATATTTAGATCAAGATATTTGCTTTTCTCTTTTCCTGTCTAAAAACTATTTACATTCAATACTTAAAATTATAAAATCTGCTCTTGTTTTAGTGGAGTTCTTCTCCCACCCTGTGATCAGAATAGTGAGGATCTTCGATAACATGTACTGAAACG
>NW_019750636.1:0-220 GCF_002891405.2 Cryptotermes secundus | reverse complement strand
TGAGGCATATTTGCTCAAAACAGGGATTGTGGAGCCAGAAGAAACGGCCATTGCTAGGCCACAGCTGTGTAAGTAAGAAACAATGTCAGAGACATCACTAAGCAACGTGCGCATGCAACAATGGAGAAACTGTTGGGAGCGGTGTTTACTGTGCAGCCCTTCTCATAGACTTAGACCCCTGAGGCTCATCTTAGACTGAATGGACGGAATATCCCCTTCG
>NW_019750635.1:0-220 GCF_002891405.2 Cryptotermes secundus | reverse complement strand
TATCTGTCTTTTGCTTTCTGCTCCTAATTTTCCTATCATAATAGTCCCTGCTCAGGTAGCATGGTCTTTGTAATCAATCACCTATAGCCTTCCAAGCCCGTTCTCCTGTGTACGCTTTGAGGAGAGCAGATATGCGACCTATCTTTCTGCCCTCTGTCAAAGTTTTCCAATTTCGACTATTTCTATGATGTGAAAATTTAGCCGCCATGTTTTGGACCCG
>NW_019750634.1:0-220 GCF_002891405.2 Cryptotermes secundus | reverse complement strand
GCTTGCTACCTTTGCGTTGCTAGCTTGCTAGATATGCGTTGCTTGTTTGCCATCCTTGCGTTGCTAGCTTGCCAGCTTTACGTTACTAGCTTGCTACTTTGCGTTGCTAGCTTGCCAGATATGCGTTGCTAGCTTTCTACCATGGCGTTGCTATCTTCCTAGCTTTGTGTTGCTGACTTGCTAACTTTGCGTTTCAATCTTGCTAGTTTTGCGTTGCTAG
>NW_019750633.1:0-220 GCF_002891405.2 Cryptotermes secundus | reverse complement strand
AGATAACTAACCGAAATCATTGGGAATTGTTATTGTAGGTTTCGGTCGTAAACACTTCTGACAGGAAACTGTCACGAATGTGGGGTCTGCGTGGCTAATATAACGGGGTTTTGGATTTGATGATTGGATTTATTGGCACTGCTTTACAGTTATAATTAATTATATCAGCTCCCAGTCAGTGACTGCCTAAGACTCGCTCCATTCCTTACTGGACTACGAG
>NW_019750632.1:0-220 GCF_002891405.2 Cryptotermes secundus | reverse complement strand
TGAGACCGGGAACAGTTCGGGAACCCAGAGGAAGGGGCATGCCCGCCGTTGGAAGCTGTTACCAAGCAACGGTTAGTGAAGACAAAGCAGGCTAAGCCTTAAGTGTATGCTCTAGTGAACTGTAAAGTGTGTGTGTTAGTGAAACGGTTAAAATTACTTGTAGTTACGTTCTGCCAGTGTTCAATAAATCCGATTACAAATCCAAACCCCGTCTATAGTC
>NW_019750631.1:0-220 GCF_002891405.2 Cryptotermes secundus | reverse complement strand
GCCATCAAGCCATCCACAAATTTAATAACTTCCCTTAATTCCAAGGATTATCGATCATCAGGCATGCTCATTCATTGGAAAAATTTCTATTTGTCTCACAGTTGGTGGTGTGCTGGTCGCCGTGAAGTGCAAAGCCATGAAGCAGTCAACAACCATAAGAACCTCCCTGAACAAGTACAAAAAGATAAATCTAGTCAAAGGCTATTAATGAACAGTAAAG
>NW_019750630.1:0-220 GCF_002891405.2 Cryptotermes secundus | reverse complement strand
ACTTCCTCAGCAACACTACCATTGCTTGCCCATATTGCAAAATTAGCGCGGAAAAAGTTTCTAGGCCTATAACATCGGCTTTGTGGTACACCGGGACTAGTCTTTCTATTTGAGTTCGACAGTATCTTTCTTCCCATTCTAATTCCAATAATACACCACAACGGTCCATAATCCTCTGTATAATGCTGCAAGAGGCAAACAAGTTTTCCCACCGGGCTAG
>NW_019750629.1:0-220 GCF_002891405.2 Cryptotermes secundus | reverse complement strand
TTTACTTGCGTGGGAAGGTGCACTCCATATCAGTTTCCGGTTCACATGTTTCTGAATTTGCATACTCAGTGCCTTTTATGCTCATTTGTTGGAGTGCAACTACGTATAAAAGTAAAAGTAAAGCTATCCTTGTAATAGGCCGTGCAGGCCTATATAGGTCCCACATTTCCTAAAGAATCGGCTCACAGATGGCGGTGAGGTTGTCAACCTTATGCGCCGG
>NW_019750628.1:0-220 GCF_002891405.2 Cryptotermes secundus | reverse complement strand
GAGCGTAACTACAAGTAACTACAGCGCTGTCGCTAATTCACACACCCTGCCGTTCACTACAGCGCTGTTGTATCTTCACCAGTTGTAGCCTAGTGACATTTCACAGAATTCAGTCACCAGAGGGGCTCAAGATCGGCCTGTCCTTGCCTCACTCCACACTCCTGATTATTTCTGTAACTGAAGCAACATTAAAAGATTCGGGATAGCTCAGTCGGCATAG
>NW_019750627.1:0-220 GCF_002891405.2 Cryptotermes secundus | reverse complement strand
TCCTGGCCTCCCCCCTATATTCGCAGCCAGTTTCAGCGACATTGACAGCATAGAAACTTGATTTGATGAACTTCAGTCGAAACGGCTGTAGGAGAAGGATGCAATAACAACTGCATCTCAGCATTTGCCATCTCAACGACGTCCTCGAATCTCCCTCATGTACTTCTAAGTGAATAATATGTGACATAAACTCCGTCCTAAGTGCAACAATTTATTGTAG
>NW_019750626.1:0-220 GCF_002891405.2 Cryptotermes secundus | reverse complement strand
TACCCACAGCGGTTACTATGACGAGTGCTCTTCTGGTATGTGCTTTTGTAGTCCGGTAGAAATTTACCGACGTTTCAGAGTGAAATTTTGTCTGTACTTTCATGGCCAAGTAGTAATTCAGGCAAACCATTCTGCTTGCTTGGTGTATTCTTCAACCCTGCAAATAGAAGAAGTGCATTCCTTCGAAACGTTAGTGAACTTCTGCTGGGCCACATGGTAG
>NW_019750625.1:0-220 GCF_002891405.2 Cryptotermes secundus | reverse complement strand
TATCTCCACTCCTCCATACGTCTTCATGGCATAATCCTTACCTAGTTAAGCACAGGAACAGCTTCATACTGAATGCATATGTACTTTGTGTTTTCTGTCTGCCTTGAGAAGAAATCCTTTAAAAGTGTTAGGTTGGCAGGTGAAGGAGACCACAGACAAGGCATCTAAATCCCATGCAGTAAATAGATAAGGGTTATGTAGGGACACTTTATCACATTAG
>NW_019750624.1:0-220 GCF_002891405.2 Cryptotermes secundus | reverse complement strand
TTTTACAGTGTAAGATAATTTTTCTATCACACAACCATGGTACTTGTATTTTATACAAATTATGTACAGTTCAAAGCAAGACAGATCTAATAAAGAATATCAACTTATTTGAACATGAAACAATTTCTTAAACTGTGGGCATCATGTCATGGCAGGAGTGTTCAGAACTTGCAGAGCAGTGATTGAGGCTAGCTCTTTCTAAGGGACCCAACTGAATAGG